>NC_092722.1:144702035-144899535 GCF_047496885.1 Scyliorhinus torazame | reverse complement strand
CCAGTGGGGATTTGAATTGAGCTATTTACATGAGTCTTGAGGCACACCATTCTGATTCACAGCTGGTTTAAAACTGGCATCAGGAAGTGGGCATTTTTACTGTGCAGTAACTGTGGATAAATAAATTTACACCATTTACAATATACATTTTAATTTGGAACAGCTGCAAATTCGGTACAAAATAGAATTAGCAGCTGCCGTGTAGCAGGGTATCGGGCAATCATCACTGGTCTGCTTCTGCTTTTTGCGCAGTGTTTTACGAGATTGGAAGTAAATGTATGACAGGAACCCCAGTAACCTGAGACCCTGGGTCAGTAATGTATTAAAACAAAACAAGACACACATGGCTTTTGCACTATGAGAGTTCACAAAGGAATGGGAGTCAGAGACAGAAAAAGACAAAGAAGGTAGAGCTAACAGTTGTAATTATAGCTCCAGTTATGGGAGTCAATCTGTTACTGAATACAGGCCTTGACAAATTACTATAAATGCCAAGCCAAAACAACATTGAAGTAATTGAGACCAGTATAAGACAATTTGCCAGTCCAGCAAGCTACATTTATACAACCACCATTTTTTCATCAATTTTAATGAGGCCATAGTTGGGGCACTGATTTATATGTCTGTGTACCACAGCCCAACAAGGACACACCAAGTTATGTTGGATTCCAACAACTTAACAGTAGGTATGTCTCAAATAATTTACTTATTTGATTACACAAGTGGTTACACTGAAAGTAGTTTTGATGCACACGTTTTATTTATTTATTTTTTAATTTTTCCAATTAAGGGCGAATCCACCTACCCTGCACATCTTTGGGTTGTGGGGGTGAGACCACATGTTTTATTTTACTTTAGTTTTAGAATACTTTTACAAAAATAATCAAAGATAAATTGTGTAGTTAGAAATGCAACACCTACTTTTCAATAAAACAATGGGCACAAAAACAGCACTTTGGGAGTACTAATTAAAATATAATGTCAATATGACTAGTAATCTGTTTATATAACACCTTATGCATAAATGTGGAAGAAAGTTTTTATTTGATTAATTACGATCCTTTATTAATGTATAAGTTGTGATGCATGTCATTCGTTATTTTTGTTCTGTTAAAGATGTCATGCTAATCTTGCATGGGTTGTCCTACACCTAAAATCTATGGATTAAACATACCTTGTCATGTTTTGCTGGCTTCTATATCTTCAATAGTTTAATTATTTAGACATTTTAAATGCTTTTTCAGCCTAGTTAATGTGAGTGGGGTAACATTTTTTTGTGTTTGATTGATTACTTCACATGACAAATATCATCATCAGCTTCTGATAGTACCTGTTTTAAGTTCCAGTTGATTCAGATAAAGCATCAATTGAATGGGAAAAATATTCTAATTTACTATACCCCTGCTGTTAACCTTGCTGAAATCTACTTTCACACTGCAATGAACCACATATTATGGACCTGCCACTGTTAGATGTGAATAAAAGATTTCCCACATGGGGCAAGGTCTGTAAAATCATTTCATGTAAGGAAAAGAAAAGAATTAAATATAAACGTAATCAAAAGAGCTCATCACGGCAAAGAAATTAAGACATACTTTAGCAACCAACTCATTAGTTTGTCTTGTTTCTTACACCCACTTTTATGAATTGTTTCTCATTTTATTCTGGAATTAATGCTGATCCATGGCACAAATCAAATTTTGAAATTATGTAGCAGAGACAATAAATTTGGCCTTATGACGCTTAAAGAAGAATCCCAGGGGGAGTCATTGAGTGAATCTGCAGGGAAAGAGAGGTGGCAGTCAAGCTGCTCTTTATCATGACAGATCTCCTTTACACACTAATTTTCTTGTTAAAGAAGAGGGAATAGAGTTAAATCCTAAGAAATCCTTTTACTGCTGGTTTGACTTGGCAGCTGGGAAAAAAAGAAGTTTCATGGCTTCCAACTGTTTCCTTTGAGGTTCCAGTTCCAAAGAGTATCCACTATTAAGAACCAAAACCTTGTCCTTCGCATCCCCTCCCTTGCCTAAAAGAATATTCAGCTCATATAGAATATAACCACATAACTTTGTTCAGAATCAGAGCATTTTACTGCCACAAACAGACATTTCCCCAGATTACAATTTATGTTGTATTAACTGTCAAGGGTACTTTTGAGAAATATAGATAACAATTCAGATGCAATCGATGAGGAGTGACAGTCGATTTTATAGCTTAATAGAAGGCAGGAAAAACTGATTGTCGAGCCAACACTTGAGGAATGTATTTGTTTTCCATAATATTCTTTATGTGAAATTTATTACGCTTTTGAATGGATGTATCTCATCCAAATATTAAGTATTAAATTGTGTCATGGACCATAGTGAAAAAATAAATTTAAACATAAGATCTGTTTTAGCATGAGCAGAATAAATGGGGCAATGATGTGATAATACTATTCTTGTGTTTCAATATTTCAGCTATTACTTTCGCCTCCCTTTTCTCCTCCTCCTACTTGTAGGTTTATTTTTGCTTTGTGCCACACCCAATTATTGATGAGAGACTGGTAGATTGTTCCCAGGCCCGCCTGAGGTGTGGTGATCCTCAGGTTAAATCACCACTGGTCAGCTCTCCCCCTCAAAGGGGAAAGTAGCCTATGGTCACCTGGGACTAAGGTGACTTTACTGCATGAAATCTGTGCTGATGGAATCAGCCAGCAGTGCCTCATGAAGGGTCTCATGAAATTGCCCTAGAGTTTGCACAGGAGAAGCAAGAGCTGACTCTCCTGAATTTTCTCCTAATCCACAAGCCGACTCTTTCTTACACCTCCACTGATTGTTCAGCTGAGATTCAGAACCCACCCCACAGGGAGCAGTAGGAATAGGGCACACACATCCTACACTCCATGGCACATTGTATCAGTGTACTACTGAAGTGTGCCATTGAGGCGAGCCTTCCCACATGCGTTTTTTAAAGAATTTATTTTGTTTCAGGCAGATTTTCTTTCACATTATATTTGCAAGCATGCTTTGTTTGCGTAAATAAGATAACGAGAACCTACAGAGGTCGGTTTGCTTGTGACCCTGTTCTTGAATTTCATGGAAATACGAAAGATTTCTTAAGTTGTTCCTGAGAGCATTTACTCACTAACATTTAAATGTTAGTGCGATCAGCACACGCAGACTGCTTTGAGCATGTTTCTTATGAAAACTACAGTAAAATACTTAAGACACATTTCTTAAATTTTGCAGCAACACTTACACCACTGACATGCTGAATGAGGAGACATGCAGCTTGCTTCGTGTTCTGAAAACCCTTGTCATAGTCAACAGAGAGCTTTGATATTCTGTCAAAATGTCCAGTTTAATCCTGGATTTTAAATTGCAGGATTTAATGTTGTAGTCCTTTGCCATCTGTGTGAAACTAACATGATACCTAGCAGACAAAAAAAGTCCTACATAAACAAAGTCTCTTAAACCGCCTCCAATATTAAACTTTTTTGCTCTTTGCAATCATTATACACCTTGGGTTGCTCTTCGTAGAAGAACAAACTCAAATCCACTCTACGTGGTCAAAAATGAAATGATAAAAGTTGCCACTGTTTAAATTTATCCATACTTCTCACTTATGACATGATTGATTTTCTTTCAGAGTGCTCAACTAAGGAATTGTCTTCCTTATCACTGTGGTACCAGCTAATGTATACAGCCTTGGCCAGTCTGGGAATGGCAAGAGGTTGACATGTGGAAGTACAACTGAAATGAATACGGATGAAATTTGAAAGTGCAATTTTCCGTCTGTCAATCACTTTTGAAAGGAACAGCTTAACCACCAATCAGAAAGGTCCTTTGTGAGGTCATCTTCATTCATGGGTACTTTTGAGAGGAAATCTAGTATTATTAAGTAACATATCATGTTTTCATAGAATAATTTCTATAAAGCCATTTTTCAGCTTACAGCTGTTCAGTTATATGTTTTATTGGCCATTGTTATTAACAATGTAGAAACAAATTAAACTGAACAAAACTTGATGATGTTACTATATAAGCTGGATTATAATAGGATTGTTAACATTGTACCCTCAGCTCACTTCAGAAAAAGAAGTGTGGTACTTTTATATTAATAATGTATAGACACCAAAACCCATTTTGACCGTGGCTTTAAGATGCTTCAAAATACAGCCAATTAAGGTTTATTTAATTATTAAGGTTGAATAAATAACAGCGAAACATGTTAAAAATCTTTCAGTTTCAGTCAATCATAATAAAAAATTAATGAGACTGGATAGAGAGCCATAAAAACTGATAGGCTGCAATCGTGAATTATAAATTGGTATTGATTCTTTTTCTTAGCAATAACGCTCTCAGGTAATCGTATGTTGCCACATGTAAAGTGCACTTTCCTGGTTGAGACTAATATTAACTATCAAATATATATGAGATGGATGCATCTGTGACACATCAGATTTCCAAAACAAAAAGCACAAGACAATCTGAGGAATAATAAGGACACAAAACATAGAATCGCAGGGAGTTTATGGGAGCAGAAAGGGACCCCACTGTGCTGTGCATTCTTAAGACACAGTTACCATATTCTTTTCCTGTCAGTACTTCTGTGATATGTTACCTTGTTAGCATCAGTGGGAAAAACATAAATATTTTTTATTATTTGTGAATCTCAACCTGTCTTGTTAATAGACAGGCCACACAGAGTCAAACCCATATTATAAGGCACTGGGCAGAGATAATAACTCAAAAAATGTCACTTTTCTACCACTTTGCTTTATTAATTCTAAATTCTAAAAAATGCAAGGGATTTTCCTATGTTCTGTTTAATGAAGGAGTACAGAAACAAATAGGACATTTCCCTAGGCAACCTCAGATAAAGTGGACAATTACTATTGGCATTCTACATGTAAATATTTAACACTTCACAGCTAGTTTGCACCTAAATGCCCATTAGATGTTGCTACAAGCCTGGACACCATTTCCCAACAGGGCCACATCAGCCTTCATCTGCAATGTTTATTGGATTACAACAAATACAAATCTTGTTGTAAAATGGTACTGAAAGAATCGGGTTTACTGAGGGGAGCGATGTCCAGGCAAACATCTTCATAGATGATGACAAGTAACCTGTTTGAAGTAAATTTGAGCAAAAGCAATGTTTGTGATAAAACTGCTCTTTGTCAGGTTAATTGATAAGCCTCTGCTGCAGTTCATTACCCTGACAGATCAGGCTTAACGATTTAGACAAAGAAGTGGATGTTTGTTAAAATATGTTAATTATACTCAAGCACGTCTACCTGCTCTAATTAATCTTCCTTTTTTATTATTTTGCTGGAGCTGGAAAATATTTTCAAATGAAGTTGAAATATAGAATGCAATGTGTGTTTTCTATGATTGAAGCTGACTCTACACCTCATAAGGCACAAAAAACATAAATGAGTTTACAGTTACTTCAATGGTGGAATGTACATCATATCTATCAATTAATTTTTATTTATTTTTTGTAAATAAATTTAGCGTACCCAATTCAATTTTTCCAATTAAGGGTCAATTTAGCGTGTTCAATCCACCTACATTGCACATCTTTGGGTTGTGGGGGCGAAACCCACGCAAACACGGGGAGAATGTGCAAACTCCACACAGACAGTGACCCAGAGCCGGGATCGAACCTGGGACCTCGGAGCCGTGAGGCTGCAGTGCTACCACTGCGCCACCGTGCTGCCCGATCAATTAATTAATTAACCAACTGTATCATACTATAGGTGCACTCCTGTATCTATGATCATTTTAGATGGTGTTGCCCAATAGGAGATAACAATTGACAGCCCCATTGAGGATTGGGTGATATCAAATCCAATGCAAATGATGGCCGATGAAAGAAAGAATATCATTTGGAAATTCTCTCCAAACTCCGGATTTCAAAAATTCTTTTTTTCTCTTTTTCCTCTGTATAATTCTTCAATGTGATGTGTTTTTACATCATGTTCAGTAAGAAGGTTTATCTTTGCATTTGCAAAGAATATAGTGCAACTTTTGTAACATCCCACTAATATTTGAATCTCACCACCAAATGGCTGGTAATGCAATATTCTTATATAATTCCATCTTTTTGGTCATCAGTAAATAATTTATTTTTTTGTCCTAAAATGTAACAATACGTGACAACTATGCATGTTCTTTATTCGGGATTCTTTTAGTCCAATTTGGCCTAAGTGCATATTGCTGTGCTGAACCCGAGACCTATTGCTATGACCTCTACACATGTATATTTAATGGGCCAGCAGTTGGCAAGGGTGCTGCTCTGATCAAGATTTGAAGAAGTAGCTTTGAACGCTCCTGTGTATTGCTGCATGTACAGCCCCAAGCTGCTACTACCAGATGTAGACTACTGCATCACAGTTTTAGGTAATGTCCAACACACCTCATGTTCTGGGATAGACAAATCCACAAATAAAGGCTCTAATTTGCCTAAATATACCATGCCCTATTTATGCTTTATGTAATATTTTGTAATAACGGTCCATTCTTGACACAATAGATTCACTGTTGATCGCTGATCTCTGTGAGTTACAAACATAGCTGTGTAATAGAACACTAACAATAGTGGCTCTTGATTTCTCAGGAGTACCTGTCCTCATTGACATGTCCCTTGTGCTTTTAATTCTGTGGTTACTACAAAATACAAACTGCTCTCCACCACACTGGAACATTCAAATACACACAACTGAAACACACGCTTAACATTAGTGGCATTTAACTGTTTTTTCCTCCTCTCAAACAGGCAGGTAAAATTGCTTTCTAAATTGGTACAGTGGTCACAATGTCAATGATATCTCTTCAGGTTCTTTCTTAGGTACCTAACTAAGTGAAGTGCTAAGACTGTTGCTTTGACTACACTCCACCCTCAGTCCTTTGTACCGTGTCTACAAACCACCCCAGAACCAAAAAAATCCTCCCTTCCTGCACTGACCTCTCTGTTCTGGAAACAATTACTCCTCGAAGTCCTGTCAATATCATTATTTTTACAAGAAATCAATATGACTCACAGAGTTAATGGGGGATTCAGGCAGCCACCGTTTACCTTCTCACTGTCAGTAGTGCAGCAGGCCGTGTTCTGGCACAGATGACAGATTCACCCAGACACCAAGCAGACAGTAAGCAATGGGTAAAAAAGAGAAATAGGCTGCAGGCAGGCATGGAAAATGTCAGCTCTAAAGGCATTTGTGCTCTAACAAGCCAAAGACGTCAGTATCTTGTAGTGTCCAGTTAGGAACAATGCAAAATTGAGAAGGGTACTTGTACATGTAGCTTATTCATCAAGCTATAATTTAACATGCATTAGCGTGGAAATGCGGCACAGCCCTAAATCATTTAATGTGAAGAATACATGCAGGCTAAAGCTATAAATGTGCTTCCTAAACTTTTCATAATGTTCACTTCTTTTGGATAGAATCATAGAATTTGATTTGTTTTACTAAATAATTTTTCTTCAGTTTAAAAAAAATACATATAAATTATATATTACTGGTTCTGTATGTAAAAGCAAACTTATTCCCTCGAACATAAAATAAGTAGTTAAATGCATCCGCATCAGGATCGTCGGGACTTGCGACTATGCCTCAAACTGTCTGCAATTCAGTATTTTTCAATGAAACTAATATGGAGTATAATTATTTAAAAATGTTGATCCCTAACCTCTTCTACATTTCCCATACTTTATACTATCACCCCCAGATGGGCTAGAAGCTGTGCCAGAAGCCAGCTTGTCAGCAGCATTGTGAACTATGTGATCATCTGGCATCGAGAGACATGTCTTCATACTAATTTTTTCCTGACCCCACCCCTGTCCTTGTCCTATTCATCATCTACATACATGCTTGTCAGTGCTGTGAGTATGGATCAGGCAGTGCATTCGCACATTCTTGGAGCTGCCTGGGTATCCTGTAATTTGACATTTCATGCTCACGACAAAACTTGGGAGAAAAATAAACGAGCGGTCTCGAAGAAGGGGCTGCAATCTTCTAGGCTCGTTGCAAATGTGTGAGAAGTAATGGGTTAAAGTAGCAAATAAGACAGTGCCTGAATAGGGTCAAATATTCCTAACCAAACACTCCCTGAGCTGAAATTACCGTAATTGATGACTCCACCACATGGTGGTGAACTGAGGATACTAAAGAGGAATCTTGGAGCTCCTCGCCTACATTCAACAGATTGGAATTTGTACTAGTGCCTCACATCATTAGCTTAGTCGTTCACAGCTTTTTTGGCCCTAATGCAAACCACATGCAGAACAGGGTTGATTACTGAGGCTCATAAAAAGGCACATTCTGATTGGCTGACGCAAGATGGGAAAAAAGGGTCTCTGAGGAAAAAACAACAAACAGATCCCAAGTCTACAATGCAGAACCCAAAACATTTTTCATGCTTTGTAGTTTCACGAGAAGAAGCAAGCTGTTTAAAAAAATGCCTCGTCCAAATTGAACATTTGCTTGACATGATGGAAAAGTGAGTGCTATTTTCTGTTATATTGCCCTTATTCTACATTTACAAGAATTTTTTTTTTTTTTTGCTGCTCCCAACTGATTTCACAGTGGTGAACTCCGTTTATGAATTACCTGACACATCTCCTGCAATTTTTCTGACAACAGTGCTCAGTGGAAATTTCAAGGCCCTCTCTCTGACAAGTAGAAATATCAATATTTGAATAAATTGTGGATTTTAAACTTCTCACTTCGATGCACTGGAGCAGGGAGACTGAATTTTTCTTTTACTAGGTCTAATCCCCTTGAGCCTAAAGAAAGAAATCTGTATGCAGCATTTCATTACAAGAAAGCTGCACTGAGTGACATTTGAAGTACGCATCTAAGTCGAGCTGATGAAGTTTACTTCCTTCAAACAACAAATAGCAGCTTTGTATTATTTCCCCTTCTCAAGAAAAAAAAAGTGAAAGCATGATGGCTAGTAAAAAAAAAAACCAGAAATGTTGATTCACAAATTGACAGGTCAATCTTTAAACAAATGTGTTTCTTTGGGAAAAAGTGCAGCTTTGTTCTTTGCTGAGTATGTTTTTTGCCTGGCAGAAAAATTCCAAGGCTGATTAGAAGGAACTTGTTAGGATCCTGTCTCAGACACGCTGACTCCACATTTTAACAACCATGCAAACAAAACAACATAAAGATAACAAAACATTGTCATTACTTTTTATGTGTGCGGAGGATGTCAATCAATATGTAGCATTAAGAATATAAAAATTCCATGGTGCTGCCGAGAGAAGCATTTGATTTATTCATTGGAAAAGCTAGACAATGATTAAGAGTGTTAAATTAATAACAAATACACTGCTCCTACTAAACTTGAGAACACACCGATTAAATATTTCAGCAACTATTGGAGTTTTCATCACATGGAAAGAATAGATGGGGAAACAAATTGTAAGTAAACATTAAAAACTACTGACAGTGTGGCTTGATTGTAGGCCTCATTACCTCCTCAAGTAAACCTTCTTTGACAGCACCACTTCTACCTTTACTGCCTTCAACCTCTTGTCTTATCCATCGAAACCCTGATGATAGCCTCTTGGTTGTCTTGTTGTGCAAGATTCTCTCTATAACAGTGCAGAGGCTGCCATGGATCTGATAGAGCCACTTAACAATAGATTGGCCTATTCCTTTCTTTTCTTAAGGTGAATAACTGACCTGCACAATTTCAGCAGCCTTAAGAACCTCAAGAGAACAGATTTTCAGTTTATGCATCATCTTTTGTTTATCCCCACAACTCGTCTGGCATTAAATAATTAGGCTTTAATGATTTTCCAAATTCTGTAAAACCATGTAAACTGATCAACTAAATTTTAAACAATGCAATCTAAATAAACAATTCAATATTTTTTTTAATATAAATTGCTTTCTCTGCATCTTTACTATTTGAAACAACACTGTATGTATCTGGAACTTGATTTGGTCCCAACAGCATTTCCGTAAATTGTTTTCTTTTCAGGCCCATTTCAAATTATATTATCTTGCACACAAAATGCAACCCATCATCTATAACTAAGGCCGACATACTCCTCCTGCTCCCTGTTTTAATTTTTAGCATGTTCTGGTGTGGCAATAATGCTCTGATGCATTTCACTCTTGACTGGATACAGTGAGATTGCTAATCAGGATTACTTGATTCAGTCAACACTAATTTCAATAAAAAGACAAAAAAATTATCATAAATATAGAGAAAGTGCTGTGGGTAGTGACAGGTGATTAAAATCTCATTCACTTGGAATCAGCCTGATTCATGGTGGTCAGATAAGGGAAGTCTTCATATCAACAGCAGATGATTATCATCTGACTCACTCTGAGTCATTTCTGATTGCACATGCACACACAAATTGGTATAAAGTGGGCTCGTGAACAACAGATCATTATAACAGAGGGCGACCTCTTCAAGGCGTAGATTTTTCAGAAATGGGAGCGGTACTGCAACTAATTCTGATTTGCTAAATCAGCAAACACTGTAATCACTCTTTTAATTTGCAATTTCAAAAAAGTCAAATTGATCTTTTATGAAACTGATGGATCCGTGTGTGTGTGATATGATGTGAAATTGAGAGAAAAGCCCGAGCCTTAATCGTATTTATATACAATACAGGTGATTCTCTGTGGGGGCGTTTGTTGGGTGTTTCTCCTGGTCTTATCATTACTGGGCTATAGATAGAAAAATGAACCACAATTCGTGGTGTTGACCAGTAAAGAGTAGCCTAGTTGGAACTGTAAGTATGTAGACATTAATAGGCCAGAATTAAGAGGCCATGATCAAAAGCCCAACAATACTTACTGTCCAAGCTCACAAATGAAGAATACCCACCAGGATGAGGTATCATGGTGTCCACTGGTGTCCGTGTAGCCACATTCAAAGAAAAGTCAGAGTCTTCAGGAGAAGAGGAGTACAGAGAAACATTCAAGGGGCATAGAAGAAAATAAAAGTTTCTGAAAGTTTAAGGAAATCTAATAGATGGTCTTAGTTGAAATATTGTGAGAATTCACTGAATGGAGGAGTTGAAATAAAGTAAAGATTGAGGACAGGCCAAATGCTTTTCTGTAAGTGGAGAAAAAAAAATCAAAAGACAAGTCCAAGTTATTCATTCTCATGTACCTCGTGCTTACTTATGGATGGGGGAGAAACAGCCATTTGGCCCCACTCAGCTCACTCATCCAGAAAAGCCCGAGTCCCTATTTTTCAGTGATCGCATGTTTCTTAAAGTGATTTTACAGTTTTTGCTTTTACTACGTAACCCAGAAGTTCAAGTATTGATTATTTTTTGTCTGAAATGGACATTTCTGATAGCAGCTCTAAATTACTGTCCACCATTTTCATTCAATGCTCATTTTTCCATAGTTTAACCTACAGTATTAGTCTTCTGGATTCACCTGTTCAATACTATTTACTATCTTATATACCCTACTGAGATCCCCTCTAGTCACTTCCTTTAACAACAATAAACCGGCTTGTCTCCCCAGTCTTTAGTTCTCTGATGCTAGAAATCAGCATTCTGGCCCTTTGCTGTATCATCTCCAAGTTGTGAATATCTTTTTCATGCTTTGATGACCCAAACTAAAGATGGTATTTAAGGTGTGGCCTGACTAAAGCACTGTACAATTTTGCCATAACTAATTCAGAAACATTTTAGAGTATTATGTTTGCTGCTCCTACATGTTGAAGACAATGGGGGCAAATTTGAGCTCTCTCTCTCTGTCCATGAGAAACTCATGGAGTTTCAAAATCCGGAGTGAATCGGAAAATGTGATTCCAGCTTGATGGGTTGTAGAAATGTTACCCCCCTCGCCTCCACCTCTCCAGTGGAGTAGTACAGATTGCATCATGGGAGCCCGGAAACTTCAGTTTAATACATCATCACATCATTAGCGAGCACTCCCTCCAGACCTTCCTCCTCACAGAATATTCACCTCGTGCCAGCAGTTCCATTTACACCAGTCTGGCCAGGCGTGAGGGAGTTGAGGGGATCTCTCTGAGGGCACTAGATAAGTATAACCCCCAAAGAGGTAGATGTACACTGTCTAAACTGGCAGTGCCAACCTGTGCAAGGGGGCAGGACCTGAGTGACAACCCCATGGGGAGGGGGTGGAGAGTATATGTGTGGAGGGCTGGGGGAGAGTGTGGGCGAGAGGACATTGAGGGTGGGGGGGAAATCTGTTGGTGATGACTATCAGGGGATGGGGAGGGGTGGGGGGATGGGGAATCTGCTGGTGATGTCTGTCAGAGGGTGGGGGAAGGGGGGGGGGGGGGGGAATCTGCCGGTGATGACTGTCAGGGGATGGGGGGTTGGGGTGGGAAATCTGCTGGTGTTGACTGTCAGCAGGCGACAGCCCCAAAACCTTCGAGGTGCGGCCTGGGGACCGCTCGGATCTGTTTGAAACCGGCTCCCGGTTCTAAAGTGTTCATGCCTCCTCAGAGTGACGGTGTTAAGCATGGCCACTCACTTTTGTTTCTCTAAGAGGCTCAATATTTGGAGTTGGTGTGATTCGTTGTGTTTTTTCCACTGTGGCAGAGATTTTGCCATTTTTTGATAAGATTCCGCCCATTAACTTTAAGTTCACTACCATCATTAGATCATTTTCAACACATTGTTAACTATTTCAACATCATAAATGGAGCATTTAGACCAGCATTTGTTCTCCTTTTATGCACCACTTTAAACCAATTTGTATCATATTTCATTTTTTCATTTTCTATCAATTTGCCACAATTGAATATTTTATTTAGCACATGCTGTGAGCCTTTGACGGCATCCACCTTTCCCTATTTATAACAATCTTTATTTTTTATAATCTCTTTTTAAATAAATTTAGTGTACCCAATTAATTTTTTTTCAATTAAGGGGCAATTTAGCATGTTCAATCCAACAACCTTGCACATCTTTGGGATGTGGGGACAAAACCCATGGAAACACGGGGAAAATATGCAAACTCCACACGGACAGTGACCCAGAGCCTGGATCGAACCTGGGACCTCGGCGCCGTGAGGCAGCAGGGCTAACCCACTGCGCCACCCTGCTGCCCTATTTTTTAAATTCTTTATTAGAGTCACAAGTAGGCTTACATTAACACTGCAATGAAGTTACTGTGAAAATCCCCTAGTCGCCACACTCCAGCACCTGTTTGGGTACACCGAGGGAGAATTCAGAATGTCCAATTCAGCTAACAGCACATCTTTCTAGGACTTGTGGGAGGAAACCGGAGCACCCGGAGGAAACTCATGCAGACATGGGGAGAACATGCAGACTCCGCACAGACAGTGACCCAAGCCGGGAATCAAACCCGTGTCTCTAGCGCTGTGAAACAACAGTGCTATAACCACTGTGCTACCGTGCCGTCCGTTCTGTATCAGCCAGAAATGTGACCAATTTAAATTGTGTTGTAAATCCAGATGGTAAAAGTACATGAGGAATATTAGTTGGGCGGCATGGTGGTACAGTGGTTAGCAACACAGCACCAGAGATCCGGGTTCAATTCTAGCCTTGTCTGTGTGGAGTTTGCACGTTCTCCCCATGTCTGCCTGGGTTTCCTCCGGGTGCGCCAGTTTCCTCCCACAGTGCAAAGATGTGCAGGTTAGGTAGATTGGCCTTGTCAAATTGCCCCTAAGTATCCAGGGATGTGGGGATTGGGTGGGATGACTGGGGGAGTGGACCTAAGCAGAGTTCTCTTTCGGAGGGTTGTGCAGACTCAATGGGCCAAATGGTCTCCTTCTGCACTGTTGGAATTCCATGATTCCATGACTAGCAGTCCCAACACAAATCCCATTCATGTCTTTCCTCCATCCCTACATCACCTTTCTGGCAAGGGCCTGAAACTTGCATTCAGCACAAAAGGAGAATATAAACTGTAAGTTAAATAAAACTTCCTTTTCATGGTTAAGGAGGCAAAGGTTGCAGTATAGCATAATCAATTCCATTCAATGAAAACATTATCACTATTTTCCCTTTCCTTCACCTGAAATTCAAGCAACTTTGAAACTCCAAGATCAGTAATCTTTCATCTTCCACAGCTCAGACAAAGCACTTTATATTTAAGGCACAGGTTGGTCCTGTGTTTAATCCATCGTAAACATGTTTATTCTCAGCCAAAGCTGAGCTTCACTCATTTAATATACACTTCCATTGGTCATTTGTTTTACCTCTAATCTACTCCACACAGCTGCAGCAAGGACATCAACTGGTATCTTCCCAATACCAAGGATTGTCCTGGGAAAAGTGCCAAATGGTGCCTTTAGTAGTGAATAAGATAACAGTTCCAAATCAGGGTTTGATGTGCCCAGATCAATTTCTCCAGGAATGCTTACATCTGATGCAAATTGGGCATTTTGGCACCAATGAACATGTGTGTGAGGACAATATAATGTTTGCGGCTTGTCTATTTTTCTGATTTTCCAGCACATCATTAATGATGCTTTACTACAGCTATTCTTTCAGGTTAGGATTACAGATTACAATAAAATACTAAAAGACATTACTTCATAATCTTGTTTTTTTCCCCCTCTCTTTTCAGTTCTAGTTGTTGACTGGATTATAGAGCAAGTTGTTTCTTCTACACTCAACATTCTGCTATAAATTAATTTGTCATTTTCAGATAAGCTAAGGAAGATCCAACATGATCAAATTGAATTAATTAGTACTAGTCTTGTATCCAATTGATGATTTATAGTTGATCTGCACTCCCATCACTTTTACCATTGACTGAAATCTCCCCTTTCCGTACCATAGTAAACCAGTGCAATATTCCACAAGCATATTGTAAGCAGGTTGGAAATTCTCCAGAGAAACCCAAAGCGTGCCTGTGTTTACCATTTAATCCATTACCAAAGAATAATTGTGCAAATTTATATGAGCAATAAGGAAATATATCATTGTCCGTGCTACTGGTGTTTTTTTTCAGTGTGTTAACAATAATAAAATAGCCTGAGTATCCTGGAATTTTGCAAAAAAATCTGGGTGATGACTGCCTTAGTAATTTATTTATGTACTTTTCTAGACCGCAATTTATGCTTATAGCAGAGATCATGGGCACGATTCAGCATTTGCACTGCACCCATGCAGATCTGGGACAGCAAATTGGGCTCTGCGCTGGGCACCGGGCCAATCACGAGACACCCGACTTGCTCCGCCCGCCGCAATCTGGATCTCGCCCTCACTGGATGCTGGATTCACCCGGAACCCAGGAGTTAACAGCTGTGCTTGCAAGACCTCACCAGGGTACCGTTTAACACTGGTTTCTACAACCGTGGACCAGGCACTACGGCAACTAGGGGGATCTTGGAGGCAATTAGAGACCGCCAGGTGGCCGGGGACAGGGCAGGATAGTACCCTGGAAAACCCCCGGCACTTGGGCAGCTAGGCACTGCCGGGGTTGCACTGCCAGGGTGCCAGGATGATACTGCTGAGGTGGTCTTGCCCATTGGAGCAGGGTGAGAGGGACCTTGTCATGCTTGGGTGGGTCAATAAAGTGAGGGTGACCATAAAATAAGGGGAGGAAAGATCGGGGCTGCTATTCAAAATGGCGCCACAATCTGCACGGAACCTTTCTTGCCGGCGAGATCAGCACGCCAGCAGGAAATCGACTAAAGTGTGGCCTCGATGGGGAGAAACTCCCCGGGGTCAAAAAGACAGCAAAGTGCTGTTCAAAAACGGGCTGATTCTCGGCACTGCAGCCGCTGAGAAACACACCGTCAAATGTGCCCAAAAGCGAACTTTAACTTTTGTCCACTGAATCACACCCCATATTATTGAACCAAGAAAGAAGGCTATCAATTAGTCTAAGCATGGACAATTTGAAGGTCCCAAGAGTTATGTCAATCCAACGAGAGATAATTTTGTCTTTTCTTCATTCAATTCCCTTCAGAGTAGAGCCAATTAATGAGTCCTCACCTTTCGATCAAGAAAAATCTCAGTTTATGGCAAACAGAGATTGAGACTTGGTGGAAAGTTAGAATGAAAGGGAAAATAACCTGTATTGTCTCATTAGTTCCAGAGCAGTTGGAATACTCCCTAATGCAGTAATGAATTTCTAGTTTTTTACCTCAGGACTTTTGTCCATATTAATATTACAAAATAAAACAATTTTATGATAATGTTATCTAGTTTACAAAGTTGCTCTGGGAGATTTTTAAATTGACGGTGCAATCAAACACAGTAGCAGTTTCTGTGTCAAAGTGCAAGTCAATATCTTAGTTAGAAGTTGTCTAATAGAAATGAATAACAGCAGCTGAAGCTAAGGGAAACACACTTGAAGCTGAGGATCTGGCTTGTGTTCTAAGCAATTAAAGACTGTTGAATCAATGCAGAGAAAGCAAGGCAAGATGTTATTTAGTGTGGTCATGCCTCATAAAGTCAACCTGTTGAAGGGCAGAAGGACAGAATGTTTGGCGTAGCCAACAGTAAAAACGCATTTTACGTTGTCTGGATTCCTTCAGAGGGAGGAAGAGCTGAAGCTGGAGAATTAAGGAAGTGACCCACTGGTCTTTGCATTGGGAGCAGATAATGTTCAATTCTCTGTTGTGTCTACATCTGATAACCCAATTATCCCCACTCTATTTTTCACAGCCTTTTTGCAACTCTCCACTTCCAAACAAATACATTCTTTCTGAGGAATGGTGATCTCAGCTACTCTTAACTATTCTTAACTCTACCATCATTTGGTGAAACAAAAGAAGTACTGAATTTTTAAATAAATCATTTTCACAATTTCTCAGCATAACTAAACAACTATACACAAATATTTCACCTATTCCTGCTTGTGACAAAAGTCTACTCCAGCATGCTATCAATCACTACTATTTAAAAAATGTAAGCTATTTGCAATATGAGCTGAATCAAACAGAAAAGCTAGTTCGACTTATTTTTGACTTTCTAATTAAAGGTCCATTTAGAGTCACTATAATCCAATTCAAACTTGTTGATCGTTATTAAATCCCAAGCAGATAATTACGTTTACATTAGACACTTATCCACCCAATCATAAAGCATCAGGGGGTTAATCTGAACCGGAAGGATGGTGAGGAAAATGGAATGTTATGTGGGCTACAGCTGGACCACATCACCTTCCAGGACTCTTGTGTGTTAATAGTGGAAATAGTGCTTCAATCCATCACATGATTAAAAAATGGGGAGGACAGATGAGCAGAGAAAAGGAAAAAACAATTAATAAAGCAAAGTTTAAATTTCTGGCTCGTATGTTCAGCTGTACTTCTGTAAACGCACATTGCCCCTTTGTACTTAGAATCAAAATCACATCAAAATTGTTGATCTAAACTTGATCTCCCTACTATTTGCATTGCAAAACAGTCATGGAATAAAGTGGTGTTTATGGTAGGGCTTGAATTGACTCTGGACTGGTGTTTTCTTGTCGAACTTGGAACTCAAAGTCCAGGCTGCTAGATATTCAATTGGATATGTGCAATGATATCATGTCAATATACCAGTGATTAGCATCAATTCAGACTCAGACTGCTAGCAGTGTAACTTCCTTTTCATTTTTTCAGATGGTGTATTTTAAAAACCTGAAATTGAACTGCAAGGTCCCTTCACTCATCATGGAATCTGACATGATCAACTTCTGAGATGCAAAAAATGGAGATCAGAATAAGTTTTTAAAATTTATTTTTCTTTTGCAATTTTCTCTTATTCTCCTGGAGGTGTGACTTATCCTGGGGAATCCATTTCTGAAGATTTCCTTTTGTATTCAAAAGGCACTGAGGTCGATCTTAGTGCCTCTGTTGTCACCCTGGCTAAGATCTCAGTCCAAGGATTCAACATAGGAGAGCAAGTGAATTTGGGTCATGAACGTTGGCATGAGCGACCGATTGACCTTCCTGTCAATTTTATATCCTCCAATTCCATTCCTTCTACCCCAGAGAGTGTTCCATGCTCTTATTTTGCAAGTCTATTTGTGGTGCTTGGAAGATCCCAATACCAGTTTTAGATTGCTTGCACAGTTTCAACAAAAGCTGCCACATTCCCTGGTTCCCACATATGCTCATAGTACCGTTTTGTACCAATATCATTTTGGCGGCAGTTGAACTGACAGGCATTGTTAACAATGTTAGCAAAGTGAGACCTTACCCTGCAATTCTGCAGAATACTTACACCAGAATTGTGTTGAGTGCATATGAGGTCAACTGGGGACCAGCTAGAAAGTTTTGCCTGGCGGGTGACCACATAGGGAGCCTGTAAATTATAGAACAACTGCCAGACATAAGGGAGGTGGGGTGGGCAGCATGGTGATGCCGTGGCTAGCACTGCTGCCTCACTACACCGAGGACCTGGATCTGGGGTGGGATTCTCCGCAAACGGCGCGATGTCCGCTACCCGGCGCCAAAAACGGCGCGGATCAGTCCTGCGTCGGGCCGCCCCAATGGTGCGGAATTCTCACCTTGAGGGCCTAGGCCCGCGCCGGAGTGGTTTCCGCTCCGCCGGCTGGCGGGAAAAGACTTTGGCGCCACGCCAGCCGGCGCCAAAAGGACTTCGCCGGGCGACGCATGCATGGGATCGTCAGCGGCCACTCACGGCATCCCCGCGCATGCGCAGGGGAGGGAGTCTCTTCCGCCTCCGCCATAGTGAAGACCATGGCGAAGGCGGAAGAAAAAGAGTGCCCCCACGGCACAGGCCCGCCTGCGGATCGGTGGGTGCCGATCGCAGGCCTGGCCACCGTGGGGTCACCCCCCCGGGGCCAGATCGCCCTGCAACCCCCCAGGACCCCGGAGCTTGCCCGTGCCGCCTCGTCCCGCCGTTCAAAAGGTCTAATCCACGCCGGCCGGCGATGTCCGCTACCCGGCGCCAAAAACGGCGCGGATCTGTCCTGCGTCGGGCCGCCCCAAAGGTGCGGAATTCTCACCTTGAGGGCCTAGGCCTGCGCCGGAGTGGTTTCCGCTCCGCCGGCTGGCGGGAAAAGACTTTGGCGCCACGCCAGCCGGCGCCAAAAGGACTTCGCCGGGCAACGCATGCATGGGATCGTCAGCGGCCACTCACGGCATCCCCGCGCATGCGCAGGGGAGGGAGTCTCTTCCGCCTCCGCCATAGTGAAGACCATGGCGAAGGCGGAAGAAAAAGAGTGCCCCCACGGCACAGGCCCGCCTGCGGATCGGTGGGTGCCGATCGCAGGCCTGGCCACCGTGGGGGCACCCCCCCGGGGCCAGATCGCCCTGCACCCCCCCAGGACCCCGGAGCTTGCCTGTGCCGCCTTGTCCCGCCATTCAAAAGGTCTAATCCACGCCGGCTGGCGAGGGTTGACAGCGGTGTGACTTCGGCCCATCGTTGGCCGTAGAATCGCCGGGGGTGCGCCCACCGACCGGCAGGGCGCGATTCCCGCCCCCGCCGAATCTCTCGTGGCGGAGAATTCGGGACACGGCGGGGGCGGGATTCACACCAGCCGCCGGCGGTTCTCCGACCCGGTGGGGGGTCGGAGAATTGCGCCCCTGATTCCGGTCCCGGGTCGCTGTCCATGTGGAGTTTGCACATTCTCCCTGCGTCTGCATCGGTGTTACCTCCAGAACCCAAAAACAATATACTGGGTAGGTGGATTGGCCACGCTAAATTGTCCCTTAATTTGAAAAAAAGATTGGGTACTTTAAAAACTAAAGAACCAAAAAAAGGGGGTGGTGGGAATACAGCTCCCATCCAGAATCTTTCTAATTTTCCACTAGCAGTCCCCAGGTATCCTGATCTAATTTTTAAAAAAATATTTTAAATTGCCTTTGTTCTTCTTCGGTGGTCCATGTCTTGATTGTAAACTAGACCCACCTAGGTTGTACCGACTAGCACCACGGGTATGCCATTTGCTAGGCATTTCTGTGCTAACTCTGCACTGTTTCCCTTTGCAGGCTGAAGTCATTGGAAGTTCCATTAGAGTGAGTCGTCACCCCCCAGCCCCATTGCCTGTTATATTGGTGACCATGTTTGAGGTGCGCAGAGGCTCCGCTCCCATCAACTTATCATGAACACTTTTGGTCCTTTTGGCAAACTTTAACAATATTATGGCAATAAATCTGAAGGACTGAATATTTTAAACTCCTATTCATTCCAAATTGATGTGGATTTAGCTGAATTATATTACGGTTATATTGTACATTATTGTGCCACTGTTGCATGTTATTTTGTACTGATGCAGAATGCAAGATACAATTGCAACACAACGTGCCAAAAATTGGAACTTACCTATTACAGAAGCAGTATCAACAATGTTTACGAAATTCATTCTGTTGCAGACAATCCTGTTCTTTAACATTTGACCCATAATAATTTGTTGCTAAAAAAAATCTTCGAAGATTCAAGCATGGGGCGGCCCGGTATTACAGCGGTTAGCACAGTTGCTTCACAGCTCCAGGGTCCCAGGTTCGATTCCCAACTTGGGTCACTGTCTGTGCAAAGTCTGCACATTCTCCCCCTGTCTGCGTGGGTTTCCTCCGGTTTCCTCCCACAGTCCAAAGGTGTGTAGGTTAGATAGAATGGCCATGCTAAATTGCCCTTAGTGTCCAAAAAGGTTAGGTGGGATTACTAGATACAGGGATAGGGTGGAGATGTGGGTTTAGGTAGGGTGTTCTTTCCAAGGGCTGGTGCAGACCCGATGGGCCGAATGGCCTCCTTCTGCACTGTAAATTATATGTCTATGTCGCCTATATGTTAAACAGAGGCTGGGATTTCCCTTAACTTGTCCAATAACGTTCGGCGGGAGCAGAGGATCTTGGTGGCAGGCAGGACTGGAAAGTCCCAGTCAGTGTAGTACACTGGAGCATCAATGCTTGATTCCACAAACTGATCAGATGCATGTTCAATGACGTATTGAGCTGCCAAACACCACTTGGAAAGGATCTTGAATGGCAGTCAATGCTGGCCAGAAGAAATATTTGGGAAAAAATATTATGGTAGGCTGGTCATTTGTATCCCCTACTAGTCATCTCAGAAGTGGTATCAGTGGAGGTCGACCTACCTATGGACCAATACTTGCCTGTCACCTCACAAATGCTAAGTTACTGGCCACAGTGAATTCAAAATGCTGTAGTTTAAATTCCCAGCCTGACAATGTTCTGCATTCATGTTACCCTTTACGCAATCTTCTTCAAACTGAATTCAAGACCCTTGTGTTCTTTTCCAAATCCTGTTCTACTTTAACAAAGTCCTCCATTGCAATTGATTTGCAGAGGGGGTGCATGATTGCAGTCATCTATCTTTTCAAACCCTCCTTTCATCTGATCCCGGGGTATATTTTCCTCCCTATTCACTCTTGCTATTGGTTGACTGGGACTCATTGAGAAAATAGCCCCTGCCCTTATTAGCTGCTCCTCCCAAACTCTACCTCCTTGTTTTAAAATAACACTTCCCTTCTCTGTGTCTTTGATTTCTAACCTGCTTACTTTATCACTTATCTTCATATAACATATGAACGAAAGAATACTCCATGCTTCCCCACAGCGGTGGGTCACCAAACTTGACTTAAACGAGAAGGCTTCTAATAGTTCCTCCGGTGTTCCTATCCTTTTGAGCCTCCGTAAAGCTCTCTATTTTAAACACCTCATTATGACAGTAGTCTTTTATTTAAAACATGTGCATTTAGATCTTTGTTTGAGAAACAGGAATAAAAATGTTTTCCGAGGAGTTCTTCATTACTTAGACAAGCTACAAATTGCTTCTTTTAAAAAATCTCTGTGGGAGGGCAATAACTTCCAATTAAAGTATTAACCACCTTTTGTGAGGTGCCCCTTTATAAACTTGGCAGCGGTTGTATATTCTTTACTTAAAAAGTCATTACAAGTAATGTTTATTTTCATAACCTTTCAATGGAGAAAATATCAAATAATCCTGAAGGAAGATAGTTCTGTTGAAGGTCACAGACAGGTTTTCTCCATTTCCTGAACTTACAATGCACAAGTGTTACCAGACAATTGTCAGCTCAAACTTGAAGTTTGTCCAGGTCCTACAGTACTCTAACATGTGATGGCTTTGTTGTTGGAAGAACTGCAAATCGCCTGTGAACACCCTGACCTTGTGATGGCAGAAGGTCATCGATGAAGCAGTTGAAGATCGTTGGGTTGAGACTGCTGCCCTCAGGAACTTCTTCAACAACCACGATCATCTTTCCGTGTGTCAAGTGTGATTCCGGTTATTGAAGTTTCTTTTTCCTTTGGCCCCCATTGATTTTGTTTTGTTTTTAAAGTAATCGGTGCTATGCGTGTTTGAATGTTGCTTTGAAATCATTGGTAATTACTCTCACCTCTCCACTGGTTTTCTGCTCTTGTATCCATATGTAGATCAAGGTTGTGATGAGGTCTGTTTTGGGCTGGGCCTGAACTGAATATTGGTGTGTAGGTTATTGTAGAATAGGTGAAGCGCAATGACACTATTAATGACTCCTTCCATCACTTTATGGATTATTGGGAAGGGTCTTATAGAACAGTAATTCACTAGTTTAGATTTGTCCTTTTTCACCTTTGGCAAGTAGATGCCAGTGTCATAGTAGAACTGGAACAGCTTGATTGAAAAAATGTTATTGAAAGTACATATGTCTTCAGCACTCCAACTGGTATTTTGCCAATTCCAATCAACTTCACTGTGTCCAGCAATGCCAGCTAATACTTAATGTCATGTGGAAGGAACTATGTTGGTTGTATACTGGTATGTTTGACAGTGGGGATTTTAGAAGAGGATAGCACGGTAGCACCATGGTTAGCACTGTTGCTTCACAGCTCCAGGCTCCCAGGTTCCATTCCTGGCTTGGGTCACTGTCTGTGGGGGTCTGCATGTTCCCCTCGTGTCTGGGTGGGTTTCCTCCGGGTGCTCCGGTTTCCTTCCACCGTCTAAAGATGTGCAGGTTCGGTGGATTGGCCGTGATAAATTGACCTTAGTGTCCAAAAAGGTTACACTGGGTTACGGCGATAGGTTGGAGGTGTGGGCTTAAATTGGGTGCTCTTTCCAAGGGCCAGTGCAAACTCGATGGGCCGAATGGCCTCCTTCTGTACTGTAAATTCTAGGATTCTATGATATGATAGGATAGGATTGTCTACTCAGCACTTCAATTGAACATACTTCCAAACATTTCAATCTTGTTGCTTGGACTCAAATACTGTATTCAGTCATTATTGAAGATGGGATTGTTACTGGTGACTTTCCCCACTGTTAATTATTTGATGTCCACTGAAATTCTCATCCATATGCGGTTGTGCAACAGAGCTTTGGGTGTGGGCCAACTTTGCTCTGTGGGACTCTATTTTTTATGTTTAATATGCAGGTAGGCCCCGTATTGTAATATTCGCGAGGTTAGCACTTCTGCCTGATGCATGCCTTGTGTTTCTCTTGACATGTCCTGTCCACTCCCTTCTGAACTAGAATTGGCCTCCCTTCTTGGTGGTGATGGATGAGTAAGTGATGTGCTGGGCTATGTGATTGCTGATTAGGATGGTACACAGTGGTATTGCTGATGGGCTGTAGCCTATCATGGATGCCCAGTTTGGGATTATAACTGTCTAGTCTACCAAATTTAGCATTTATCACACTACACAATTGAAGACATTCTCATTGTGAAGACAAGCTTCATGAAGATGGTATAGTGATCACACCTACTAATGTAATTGGAGATCAATTTGGCTGTGATAGAAAAATTGCAACGGATAAGGTTGTTCCCTCATGTTGGTTGCCTCACTACCTGTTGCAGGCCCAGTCTAGCAGCTGTATGCTTCAAGATTCAGCCAGTTTAGTCAGTGTTTGTATGAACAAATCACTTGGCAAGGATGCCATTATGTGCCCTGGCTTCTCTTGATGCTTTTTTCCAGTGATATTTAACATGGATATAATGTTTCATCCATTGAATGGGCTGCAGTGATGGGGTTGAGATGCTGAGCAGGGTGCTGATCAGCAGGAGACTTCCTTGACCATGATATGATGCCATGAGACTTCATAAGATGCAGAAAAAATGTCGGGAGCTTCTCCGGCCACTCTTATTTGAGTGTACATCACTGTGCTCGCATCTCTAGTCATCCTACCAGGAGAACAGCATATGCCCAGAGAAGGTAATGGAGGAATCTGGGATGGTGGTTGATCCTGATATTAGATTGCTTCACTAGCCTATGGGATGCCCTGCAGTCAACTGGGTTTATACTGCTAATCTTATCCTGAAATGACACTGGATCACTACCGACAGCTGTTCAGTATTATTGTGCTTCAATTGCGTGGCCTGCTGCTGGCTTGCCAACTCAGAGTATACGAACCAAACTCGGGGTGTGCTGGAGTTATATGTTAATCAGGCTGGGAAATGGTAGTAGGGTCTCGTCTCTGAAGGATGTTTGTGTATTAGTAGGCTTTTTACAACAATCCAGCAACTTTTATGGCAATTCCATCTGGTGATAGCCCACAAATGATTGAATTCGATTTCACAGCTTGCCACAGTGGAATTTGAACTCACAGCCTCCATGACTATACAACGCCATGCCTGCTTTTAAAAAATAAAGTATGGACCACAATGCAAACAAAACAAAACCAAGCATTGTTTGTCCTGCATCTCTAGATTCTGCCTCATCATGTTTCATTACTATACTTAAATGAATGTTGAATTTCAAGGAAGGTTAAGTTATTATAATATTTAACATCTAGGTCAATAAGGAAAAATGGTTACAAAATTGATCAGATTTAACTAGTTCTGATGAAAGGTCAGAGATCTGAAACATGAATTCTGTTTCTCTCTCCACAGGTGCTACCAGAACATAGAAAAATACAGCACAGAACAGGCCCTTCAGCCCACGATGTTGTGTCGAACCTTTGTCCTAGATTAATCATAGATTATCATTGAATTTACAGTGCAGAAGGAGGCCATTCGGCCCACTGAGTCTGCACCGGCTCTTGGAAAGAGCACCCTACCCAAGGTCAACACCTCCACCCAACACTAAGGGCAATTTTGGACACTAAGGGCAATTTATCACGGCCAATCCACCTAACATGCACATCTTTGGACTGTGGGAGGAAACCAGAGCACCCGGAGGAAACCCACGCACACACGGGGAGGATGTGCAGACTCCGCACAGACAGTGACCCAAGCCGGAATCGAACCTGGGACCCTGGAGCTGTGAAGCAATTGTGCTATCCACAACGCTACCGTGCTGCCCTTAAGAACAAATAAATCTACACTATATCATTTTACTATAATCCATGTACCTATCCAATAGCTGAATTGAAATACTCAGAAGTGATGAGTATTTGCAGCACTTTCTGATTTTATTCCGGATTTAACTGTATGTTTGTTCAGTGAATAAATCACAAGGAAACTGACCTATTTCCATCCAGGCATCTTTTAGCCCAGAGGGGTAGATTTGGTAGGCTCAGTTTGCTGCTAAAAAAGCAAACTGTAGCTTCTACACAAACAACCATAACCACAGTGGTTGGATATTGTCAGACTGCTCTTCATTATAGACATGTCTGACCTCATAGTCCCAGTTGGATGGGATTCTAGTGGCTTTCCACAGACAAACAACGAGTACTTACAGGGAATAGCCTTGTTGAAATGATTCCTCAATCAACATTACAAGAAGCAAATTGGGCATGTGCTATACCAAATAAAATTAGTAACAGTCTGGATATACAGTACAACTTGAAAGGGCCTGATTTGTAGGCATTATTTTTGAAAGCATCTTCACACAATTCACATCTCTAGGGAGCTTGTGGGGGTGGTGAGGTCTGATCATTATATAACTGTAAACTTCTGGATGTTAAACATTGGATAATCTCTATCAGATGTTTTCAGCCTCTTCCAATACTTACAAACAGTAGTTGAGGCCCAGCTGGTTGCCAAAAGTAACCAGGAAAGGCTGGCAAAGGAGAATCAATCAACACAGGCATTTGCTGCGTGGGAATGCAATAGTATAATTCATCTCAAATTTTCTGGCTCATTGTTGTTGTACTATCGGTCATTTTCTAAGCTATTATGTGATGAATTTTGCTGCTTAACTGTTCTCCATTTGAGTTGCTTACTATCATAATATGAGAATGACGTTATATGTTTTCTGCAAAGCTCTCAATACAAAATGTTAATTGGAAGATGGGTCCTTTCTGATTTTAAACGTGAATTGGTCAACACCCTAGAGGGCACATCAAATGCACCTCCTAAGAATCAGTCACAAAGCAGCTTTGCCAAAGGCCTGGAAGTAGATGCCTCACCATAGCATTTGAGAATGGCATGAAACGGTGAAAATAACTTCCATTAAAAGATCCTAACAGGTGACATAAAATTACATAAGATGCCAAAAAGCAGGACATCTAAATGGAAACAATATTAATCCACGCGAAAAACAAATGATCTGTTGTTACTGTATCAAAGAGTTACTGCTGTTTTTTTTACACATTTAACACTATTTCTGCTTTATCCCATTCAATACACAGTAGAGGCACAGTACTCTTTCATTCTAAATATTGGACTTACTGCTGGACAAGCACCAGAGTGTTTTTATTGTTAATCAATACCAATCAATTCTGAGCCTTGATGTTAAATAGGGATCAATACAACTGTGCTGCAGATGAGATCTGATTTCAATTGGCAAGGAAACCTGCAGCAGTTTTTAATCATAAAGTGAATCAGGACATGGGAACATAAGTCAGATGAATTAATATAGACCGTCCAGGACCTTTCCTGCCACTGAACTAGCACAAGGAAATTTCTGCCATATTTCATTATCACTGTTAGTCAAATCCGATTCCAGGGTTTTTGAGAGTTTTCTTTTCGGAAGCTGAACTGAGGTTTCCTACAAGGGTATACCTAACACCACATAGTGAAATAACAGTGGAACTGCAGCCCAGCGGAGAAGAAAAATCTAAAGAGTGCAGTTATATGTATGCCCCATGAATCTCATTTTATATGATTAAGATCCATAAAAATTCAATAGCTTTTCTTCTGCAATTCACATTTTACCTGGTGAAATATCATAAGAATTTCATTATCTTTGCAGCTTTTGCCGAAGATCAAAAAAGGTTATTATTCTCCCCAAAATACTATTGAATATTTCAGAAAATTACAAGAACATTGGTCTTTTAAAAACCTGATTTTTGTTTCTCCATTTTTCCAATACCCCCATATAAAGTTTCAAATATATTCAATCGACATTTGCACAATAAAATGCATTCCTGTGCAGAACTGAAATGCACAATGATTTCTTCACCCGTCTGAGAAGATACCGGGACCACACCTGGCTTCAGTTTGTATTTTCCAAATCTTTCTGATAACCATCTTCTGAGAGATAACTCCTGGGTACCTAAAATGATTGCTGCAGCTTAATCCTATGTATCATTCTGTACAGTTTAAAGCTTGTAAAGAGAAATGACCAGCAGGAGGAGTGTGATTGATCAGAAAGCCCCGTAAATCGTGAGGTTTCTGTACAGTCTTCTGGCCTCAACTGCTATGTTTCCATCTATGATGATAAATTAGCATTAGATGGAACCTAATGAGTTTACTAAACATTTGGGATTTGTGCTAATAAACTGGCTGGCTGTGAACTAGCAGAAAGAATGAGCAATCCCTGAGCACCCTCTTATCTCTGTAACATGACAGTTAAACCACGCTTCCAATCTGTGATCAATTCATCATCCTAGCACCATTGTACATTCTTAACAAAAAGATAATTACTAGTTCCCTGGATCAGAACACTCATATTTTCTTGGAATTGCAGGTCTTGATAGCAAGTACTGTCACCATTTTCCTTCCCCTTCCTCTATGACTCTATTCATGATCATTATTTTCAACTAAACAAGCCTTTTTCCTCAACTTGACCAGTAAATTCCATCGCGACAGGTAAGAAACAGTAAAGACAAATTCTCTCTATGGAGAGCTTTTACATTCAATTGATGATGCTGACATGCATTTTTTACTACATTGGCACAGGATTCCATTGTGCAGCCTAGCTACCACCACATCTAACTGTGGATAATATGTCATAACCTTCCAGCAGACTAGTCTGTGGGGATAATAAAGCAATGAGCGTAGCCAACAGGTTTTTAATTTATAATGAACAATGGTATATTTTACGTGGTCTTTTTGGACTTCAAGATGTAACAAATGACTATGTTCAACATAAACTAATTTAAGACGCAAAGTTCAAAGGCACACGTTTCCATAATGAGACTGTACATCTCAACATTTTTCACACACATCACTTGTACAATTATTATCAATTGGACAATTCTGTTCTGGTTACAGGCTGACCTGAAACACATACGATTAATTACTATCACATCATAGCACAAAGTCGCTGCAAATTAGCTACTTCTGCTCTTAATGAACAAGAATAAAAATATGTTTTGAAATACCGTTTATTTCACAGAAGAAGCGTGGAGCTTCTGGAACCTAAAAGTGGTAGAAGCAATTATAATGAATTCTCAAGGAAAATGAGTGGTAGTTTACTTTGATGCCACACATGAAAGATGAAAAATTATCTCAAAAATAGCATTTAGCTAATATCTGAATTGTGTATGATTTGACAGTTATTTCAGGTTTATTTTAAATACTTTGATGATAAATACTTTGACAGTGCTGCGCTTAACTTACAAAGTTCATTTTTTTTGTATTTTATATAAACTGTTTTTTAAGTAGCTATGGAATATCTAAGTTTATTTTAAACTTTTTCTGAGTTCCAAAGCCAGGGCTCAGAGTGTGGTCAGGGGCGAACCCTAATCCAGCTCCTTGCCTGCTCCAAAAACCAATTCAAATTCAAATTGAATCCAATTCATGGTCCCCACAAGAGAGACATACCAGATCTAAGCCAAAAGGCTACTACACTTAATCTTAGCCAAAAGGCCGAGAAGCGATGGAATATCTAAGTTAATAAGTGATGTGTACTGTTTTGTTTAAAAAGCTTTTTGCTAAATTCATTCCACCATCCCCAGTGTCTTCTCTAGGCAAGGACCATTGCACAGATCGTGGAGGTAATAGATGAGTTCTGTCCACCATATAGATCGGTGTCCTATGACCTCAAACAGCAGGACCCAGTAGCATGCCCAATCCTATTCACAGATTATTTCCTTACCCAATCTTTCTAGTGTCACAATACAAATTGCTATGTATTCTGAAAATGGAAATGGATGTAGGAAGCACACATTGGCACCACTTCCAATAAGCAAATATTGAGGAAGAATTGACATAAGAGATCCCACTAAGGGACTACAGCATCCACACATATTGATCTGATTTACACACCACTTCTAATTTGAAACAAATGCTATGGCTGTGATTCTGAAGAAGGGCTTGTATTACTTACCCTCATGTTGAAATATGTGTACCATCAATCCCACTGGATTAATCTAATGCTTTTCTTCTCACATAATGCATTGAAAACAAATGTTACACTTTATACAAGAGCTAATTATTTCAATGCTATTATAGAAGAAGAAATATTGTATTTTCCAACAAAGAGTGTGGCTGGTAGTGACAATGGTTGCTCCAATAAAGAGAAGCTAAAATCTTACACTGAAAACTTGAAAAACTGTTCTAAAAGATCATTTTGCTGCTCCACTGTGAGGAAATCTGCAATAAGTGTTTTGGAAAAGTGGTTTGAAATGTGCAGGTTTTATTAATAACTGTCACAATTTTAACATTTCACCAAATGCATTTAAAGCGACATTTTTAAGTGAAAGTGAAAGTCACGAAGAAGGAATCTAATGCATTGCTGCTGCTACAATCTGTTTACTATGTCCCAATATAGAAACTAGCCTGTTTTTTGTAATTCTCACAGAATCCATTTTTAAGATATTTCCATAATAGATTTATATCAGTAATATGCAGTTTGCATACATAATTCACTAACATTGTTGACATCTACCTAGAATCCTGACATTCATAACGCCAAGCAAAAGAGACAAAACAAAATTGCTGACATGGACAAACAAGTTCTGCATCAACCAACATTTAGGTTTTGCTGCAAAAGAATATATCCTATAAAAACTGAAGGTGTATTTTCCTGTCTGCCACTTATAAGCATAAAAACTTAAAAATTACAAGGCACTTAGTTGTAATGTTACTACGGTCACTGATAGGTTTGATGAAAAATCACTTTCTTAGTATTAAAATGTTATGTGTGTGAGGTAAGAGGACATTTTGTCTTTTTACATTTGTTATAATAAACTCCATCGGAAAAATTAAACACCATAAATTAAGTTTAAACCCAATAAATAAATTGACTATTTATATCTCAGAATGATTTACAATGTGTGAAACATGCCGTATTCTTCACAGCTACAAAGCTTGTTTCATGTGAAGATAGAACCTTTCTTACTCTGTAGCTCAGGCCCTAATTCACCCATGTATAAATTTTACAATAATTAATCGCAACTATTAACTTTTAAAGGAACTGTGTAATGAAACCCATATCTCATTCTTTCTATATTATCCCTCCCTTTTATCCCCCCTCTTATCCTCTTCCAGATGGATAAAAAAAATAACGGTTATGGCTCCATTCAAGAATAAACTGCTAATGTAATTTGGATGAAAGTAAATGGCTGCCAGGCCGAGGCATATGCACCACAGAAGGGCTACACAAACTTGTAGAGGAAATCCTAATCAAATTTGGGTTGGCAAAGTGCATTCCTTATAATCCACACAATACCAAAACCAATTCAATTTTACTGGTTGTTATTCACAAAGAATAGGCACCCGCGTCTGCCCATTGTGCATTAATAGCCCTACTCCAACTGTTAGGGTCTTTTGTCGCCTGCCCAAATTGAGCCTTCTGTGCGGTCACAAGTCCTGCGAGCATGGCTAGGGTGAATGTGCAGAACACCAGCAGTGCATTCAAGACTAAAAAGGGGGAGTGTTCGTCTTGTATACACAATCGAATAAAGTTCTTTTACTGCACATATGTCACAGTCAGATGAACCAAGTCCGAGTCCAGAGATTTTCTGTTCAATAACTCCTTTTTTTTTAGCAGCAGATTAATTGTTGCTTACATTTCACTTTAAAACTTGTGCCCCTTTTCAAGTAAACTTTTGTTAGGCGGAGATTAGAACTGCTAAATAAAAATGTCAGCGTAAGCAATGTTTTTTTGCGGGGTGGAGGGGGGTTAACTCTGCATGCTGCAATTTTAATTTGTCTTTATTACTGAACCCTGAGACTTTTCAGTCAGTCCAATTCTAGTAACCGACACCCCAGCCCCCACTGCTTTGTTTCTATCAAAATAGCCTCTTTCAGCTAAAGCTGAAGAGCTGTCTCGGCAAATGAACTGTTCTTTCTCACCAGATGTGTAACCGTGTTTCGTCTTTCACTAGCGACAAGCTGGAGCCAGCTTCTTCCGTTAGCTGGGCCCATGCTACATGTCTTACAACAACACAAATGTAAGGCCCTTCCTTAGCACATATGTTCAACTCATTTCCCAATGAAGTTACTATTCGAGAAACACAACATGGTCCCTAGCAAACTAACCAGCTGTTATGCATTACTGTATTTACCATTATAAGTAAAAGATAACAGTTGATTTTAGTTAGCTTATGTTTATAGTAAATTATAATCAAACCTCACTAAGAATCTGTTTTATTAAACTTACTTGTTTAGTAAACATTTTTCCTTTGGCCTTGCTGAATTTGGCAGTGGGACTCCAATCTTGATAAGAAGGATCCCTAATAAGAAAGGCCGTTTTGCTGATATCTGTGAGTGTCATCAACAAAGTTGATTATGTGCTAACTTTAATGAAAGCAGTTTTGGGTTCAGAGTTAACCACCTAAATAAAAAATCAGTTATTTTCTAAATTATAGTTTCAATTACATAATTTGGGCAATAGATAAAAAGTTTTTTTAAAAATAAAGTTTTATGTTAAAGTGCACATCCACTGTTAAGTGGTAGTTCCACCGAAACAAGTGCTTTTTATTTTTTCTTCAGTGTAATCTGTGGAAGCTCTGCCAAGTACAGGTTAAGCTTCCTCAGAATTCACTTCCTGTAGCCCTGTCTGTCAATCACCTTATGGCTTCTGCAGTGGAAACCTCCTTTACTAAAGCTAGGAATTTCCATCTGTAAGTCACAATATACACCCCCCGATCTCCACCCCCCCCCATACCAATCCCTGTATTCTTATAAGTGATTAAAGATTTGTGGAAGGAAATGAATATACTATTACATCACTGTTGGCTAAAAACCAAACATCTTGAACCAGAGATTCAGACTTTATAAACTTTGTTACTAATACTTTGTTCAAACAACTCTATTTCAGGGCAACACGGTGGCGCAGTGGTTAGTGCCACTGCCTCACGGCACCGAGGTCCCAGGTTCAATCCCAGCTCTGGGTCACTGTCCGTGTGGAGTTTACACATTCTCCCCGTGTTTGCATGGGTTTCGCCTCACAACCCAAAAGATGTGCAGGTTAGGTGGATTGGCCAAAGTAAATTGCCCCTTAATTGGAAAAAATGAATTGGGTACTCTAAATTTTTTTTTTTTTAAAACAACTCTATTTCCACTTCCATGGTTTATTTTCTCTTAAGGCTATAGAAAGAAATCTTGTTCATTTGCTGATAAAATCACCAATTCCTTTAACATGGACTAATAGTGTTCTGATTTTGGCAGATTTTCCATAAAGTACGCAATAGAGCAAAGTTATCCAAACAAAATTATAGGCTGTGGCAGTAGCTCTCCTTTTCACCTGATAAGGTAGAAACAGAAGCATGAAATGGTCTCTATCAGGTTACTTTATTTTGTATAGTTTTTGACAGCTTGGCTTGTCTCCCCTTCTCTTCCTGCTATTATCTCCCACATATCCTACCCTCACTAGCTCTTTGTATGTAAGTAGCCTCCTTTTTCTCCAATTTTACTCTCTTGCTTTCTCTGAAAGCTCTCCTCCCCTCTCTGCAACCTCCCCTTGTCATCCCCATAACCCACTCCCCCCAACAACCCCTCCCACCCACCCCCAAAAGAAAAACTTCACCCCTACCCCTCTCATCCCCAGAAAAACACCAAACCTGTTTCTTGACATTCCACTATAGTCTTTGGTCACTGTGATATATTTAGTTTTGAAGACTGAACGAGCACAGCACTTCCCCATTTTTTTTTGTTTTTCCTCTATATCAAAAGATATGTGAGGCGGTCATAAATAATGCAGAAATGTTCACACCTGTGTACTTGTATGGAGACTGCACTTGTAGTTTCTCCTGACCTGAAATGTATTTTCTACTGCCAAGCTCATTAATCAGAAATATACTGCAGCCTTGAAATCTGTGCAGAACCACCAGTAGAAGGGTAGAAACAGCAGTTTATGCAGAGGACTTGCAGTTTATTTGGTACAAGGTACACCTTGAAAAGTGAAATCAAAGCACAACAAAAAGCTGAGAAAATATCTGCCCTATGTTGATATGCTAATACACAGGAGAAAGTGAGGAGGAAAACTTAACACTAAACTGTGCTGCTCTAATTACATTATGCAGATGTAATGACAACATGCCATTCAAAGAAGGTTTCTATATAATCTCTAAACATACAGTGGAAACCACCAACAATCACAGCTTTGCATTAATTGTCCAAACACTGTAGCATACCAAGTGGTAGATAACAAAACAATGTTTAATTTAAAATTATTAAAATTTTAAAATCCTGCTTGTCAGTCCCAAGCCCAGCCAAAACATAAATGGCATTCAAGAAGACAATGAATTAAATTTTGTTTAATGTCCCTTTCCAGAGATTCTAATTTACATTGCATTTTTAACAAAACCGTTGACCTTATAAATGCTGGCATTTGTACAGCTTCAACAGAGTAGGGTTTAATCATGCTTTTCCAAAGCCATAAGGGAAAATGTTTTAACTGGTGGTTGGTTATGGACTAGGAACAAAAACACTGGGATTGGTCAAATGTTTATTCTCACTGCTTCCGAAAACAGCCTGACAAGAAGATGTAAAGGTCTGGGGAATAACCCATCACTGTTCATAGGGTCTAGTAATAATCATACATAATCGTTTGGAAATATAGCTAATAAGAAATATAATGAATGTTAAGCAAAATCGGCATTAGGCACAAATTACATGATATTAATAGTTGAACAGGTGCAGAAAGGCGCTTTAAATGAGGTAAATGAATAAAATGTCCCAGAGCACAACTGTGTGCACTGACAAAAAGTCAATCACATGAATTATTCAACAACTGAAGCTGCCAGCAAAGGTCAGCTTTCTTTGACCTTTGTGACAGGAAGTGAAAGGAAGCAACGTTGACAAAGAAAACTAAAATCAGTCTTCAACTACTATCACTTTTTAAATCTAAAAAACCTTAAATTACAGTCGTAAATGAATTAAAACTTTTCCTTCCAGTTCATTTATATTAGTTTCCTTAAATAAGTACTATTTAAAAAAGAACTTGGCCTTTCTCAACAACAACATGTTAAATGATGGTAACAAACTCAAAATGAGTTAAAAATCACAAATTTACATTGTTTCAGAGGCATAATGTTTTCTACATAAATTCAAAGGTCAATGAAAATATTTTAGAAACCAGCAGGCTTGAAATTCAGTAACAGCTGTTAAACCTGACTAAACTTTTCACTAAACTAAAGCCATTCCAATCGCTCCAAGAGAGAGAAAATGGGATAAACAGATGTCTGGCTGCCGTACAGGAAAATAGGACACACTTGGAATGATAAGTCTCCTGAACTGTACAGAAATGCCAGCTCTACAGGGGATGCCAGTTACTACAAGTAAAGATGCCAACTTGCTATTTGACTGCACGGGTGCCACTGGGAACATTCTGCTGTGTGTGCTATCCGTAATGTATCGTGAACCTATTTAATGTATCCCAGCACAGCTACCACAGCTCCCACCAGCGCGTTGCTGTGCTGTGTTGTGATTGTAATATAATCCTGCCTCCTCTTGTCTTCCTCAACAATCAGTCTTTTCAATTTTCAACAGTTGGACATTGCATCCATCTACATTGAACCCATGCAGGGAAGGAAAAGGCAAGAGGATGTACCTTTCCAAGAATTTCCGCAGTTAGCAATAAAATACACTATGCTAGCACGAAAGAATTATTTTAGCCCAGATTATGGTTCTAATTTAAACAGTTTTTGCAACATCCTGTAATCATTTAAAACCATCAAAATGTTTGGGTGAAACAGGATTTATCTTTTTCGATTCATGAGATATAGACAATGGATGTTCTGAATAAAGAACATCTGTTTTTCGTTTCCCCAGAAAACGTTATTTTACTATGAAAATGATATTTCCATCCTGCTCAGCAGAACAACAAAGCAAACATATTCTTTCCCCGCCCCTTTCACCACCTCCTTCATCACATTCTCCCCCTACCCCCTAACCATCCCCCCCCCCCCCCCCCCCCACCCTGTCAACCATCCCTCCCACCCTCCCACTGAATACATTTAGGTCAGAAGACTTTCCTTTAAGCAGTTTATTTGCAGTAAGCTGCAATGTTATTTTTTCACCTAACGATGGACAATGGCTTTGATTTACGGAACACTGCTTGGACTTGAGCTGGAACAAATGTGTGGCCATAGATCTCAATTCAAGATTGAATTATTGGTTCATATCCTGAGGACAAGTATGCCTTATCTGTTCAGAACCTGCTAAATGTGTCCGAGGGCAAAAAAGGAACTGGTAGAGCATGCTCCCTGTGATTCCTTTTAGAACCAACTAGCCAAGTGATGAGATTGCTCACCGGGGGACTCTAAGCCATACAACAAAATAAGGGAAAATGAAACTCTGCAAATGCAGGTTCTCACTTCAGCTTTGTTTTAATATGTCAATGGCGCTCCAGTATGATTTCTATGTGGATCTAAATGGTTATGCTTTACCTGTAAGGCTTTCCCAATGTTTATCAAGATTATCAACTTTTCCACCTTGCTTTCTAACCAGATTTGTGTATAGCAGAGCTTTGAGTCCGAGCTAGACTTCCCCAGTTTCCCCAATACTTGGTATATAGTGTAACATCAAGCTCATTAGAATTCCTACATTTGAAGCCTTTTGAATACTTCAAGTAAATTTAGAGACAAACACCAGATTTCTCATAAATAATATAGTTTCTGGCATTCGCACTAGTTATTACTGTAAACCGCATAACAGTTATTCTTCAAACCTATCATTACCTTTCATTTTCTTAGCCAATAAAACACAACTATTTTATAAAGAACCATAAGGTGATATAAAAAAGAAGATTCAGTAGCCATGCTAATTTTTCTGTTGTCTATCAAGTTTGCAATTATTTGTTTCCAAATATTTCAAAATAAAATGTTCTCAATATGTTGCTGAAGTTGTCCCGCAAATGCCTTCAAAGCAAATTGTAATATTGTATTATTATGATGATTTATTGTACAAATTTTAATTTACTGTATTAGAATTGCTATTTCACCTTTCCCTATTTGCACATAAATCATTTTGCAGGTTAGGATCCCATCACTATTGATAACACAATAAATGTACAATACTAATGTGTCTTTAAATTACTTCATAATATCTGCTCAGTACATATGTTCAATAGCCACTGTAATGAAACGCCATACTAACCTGAGTATTAAAATGCAAAATATTTTTTTATAAATTTCAGCCAGACAAAATGATGAATGCTGATATTAGTAAGGAATATTAAGAAAATAATATGCAGTGCATTTGTTTTCAATAATCACTTAATATACTAAAAAGTGTTACTTGTACTTTAATTGCACCCTTTATGTAGAAATTCTACTTTGAGTCCATAAGGACAGAAACACTAAAGACAAATATAATTGTATTGATTTTTCAACACCAAGTTCCTCAAACTGTTGAACCTGCCTTCAATTGCCTGACACAATCCCAGAGTGATGGCAACAACTGGTCTGCCCTATTTGATTACTAATAAGAAAGATGTCCCCTCTGTCAGATAGCTAACATTCTCCACTAAGCAAACAGCTATTCCAGCTAATCAAACATTGGCATTGCTCTCTACTGGTGGTGCATATTTCGTCAGGCTTAACTTAGGGTCTTTTCCTGGTTTAATTTTCAGACACTGAAACCAAAGTTCATGATCAGAAGATACCCCAGTAATGAAAGTGACTGAAACTCTATCTCTGTTCAAATCATATGGAAGATTGGAGTTTTGAAGCAAGTCATCATACCTATACTTTGCAGTAACTTTTAATATGTGACAGCAGCTATTCTATACAAATTAAATACCAGAAGCCCTTCAACAACATATATTTATCTCTAACAAATAAGGATACTACGTCACTAAACATTAAACCAATGACATCTAAAAGTAACATAAAATACTAAATTACTCAGATTAGAGCACATATCTGCATTTAAAGCCAAAAGCTCTCTAGGCATAAAATACTCTTCACAGTGAGCATGGTGGCAGATGAAACTGCTTCCCTTGACAACTCACAAGCAATTACTGAATCCCCACAGAGTGAGCCACCAGGTTTCCAAGTCAACCCACCTGTGCATGATAATGCAAAAGGACAACAAATGGAACAATGCAGAATGAGCTGAATGCAAAACTGAGGGTAATGGGCATCAAAAATCAAAAATACTTTCATACCTGTCAATAATGACGGGGTCTGAGGGAGTTTCATTTCTGTTGCCGCAACTTTTTTTGTCACAACACCGGCTATAAATAAAACAAATAGTCAAAAGTACTTTTAAAAATAAATAATTATTCTCCTTCCCTCCCACCGCCCTGCCACATCCGCCACCCTCAACCCCCCCCCACCCCCCCCCCCAACTCCACATCCCCCACCCACCGGCCACCGCTTTTAACCTCAATATTATCATGGCCAGTGCATAAAAACCATAATGGCAATGTTAAAAGATTGGAAAACAACATGTTATGGTGTCTCATTTTTGCGTTGATCTCAAAAGAAAGAGGCAGGAGGCTTGGGAATAAGTTTTCACAGCTTCCGCTTTTGTTTACCTCTAATTGTCAAGCTGTTATTTCTGGAGAAGATGCAAGATGCCACCTTCAACCAATATTTCTGTGGGGCATTTAATAATTGGAACCATAACAGTCTGTACCGCCCTTTTGTGATTTAAAAAAAATTTGTTAAATATGTTTCAGAAATGTAATTGAAATTTGAATATGGCAAATATAATACATGATTAAATCTTTAAAAATCGTAGTTGTATAATGGTTACATGTCTAAATTGGCTAAATTAACACCATATGGTAGGCAAAGTATATAAAGCCTTTTAAATCTGACAGCTAAAGTGATTAAAGAAAGTCTACAGTCTTGCACTTACAGCTTAAATCACATCTGTGCTCTCTTCTATGTTAATTGCAATACATGCAGTGGTGGATAATAAAGAAATTTCACTTTATTGGTTGTAATTTATATTTATTACCTAGTGTGGGGAAAACTATGCTTTTGTATATTAGCACTGTTACAGTATGTTTTAAGTGAAATGACATTAAGCAATAAGTATAATAGCTAGGAATAGTATGCCCCTTAGAGCATGATACCTGCTACTGTAGCCTGAAATCCTGACTGCACTTCCTGATCAGCTCTGTTCTAACAAGCAACTATATTTCACATTCAATACATACAAAATCAATGATGCATTTTTATTTCCCTTGTAGGGTGAAACTCTTATGGCAGTTAGGAAAAAGAAACAGGTGGGAAATTGCTCTTCTGACACAAATCCTGGTGATGTGCATGCTATCTAACAACAGTATGAACAATACCTCACTGCTCTGGAGAAAAGGTTAACTGACAGTATCAAAATCAATTCTCACATACATGAGCTCAATAAGTACAAAGAGTTTCTTTTTTTTAATCAATAACAGATTATGGTTTATCTGTGGTTCAACGTGGTAAAGAACAGGAAAGTAAAACGACTGAATGATCTCTGACTCCAAGAGTAGCACTGACAGATACATCAACTAATTATAACCTGATTCTGGGTTTTTTCTTGAAGTGCTTTAGAGTTGCGTGGGGTAATATACTAATCAGGGGAAGCGAGCGGCGTGCTAGATTTCACTTTTCCAACCCTCAAGATGTAAGTCGTTACCAGAAGTCCCAATTTTGATGATAAAGAATTTCCTGTAGTTACTAAAACGTAACTTGCACGTTTAACTTCCGAAATGCAGTAACTCCTTCCATTAATGTGGGTGGAGGAATCTTGCTTTATTTAGTACCGAAGGAACAATGTTTTCAACTCGTGGTATGCAAGGGAACACTCATAATTTCCTATACAAAATAGGACTGTTACTGCAAACGGGTTTATCTCCAGGCCTGCGCATTGAATGGAGAACAATTGGGTGTGTAACTTTTTCCCACATTTACAACAGCCCACCCGCAATATAAGTAGCTTACCTGCACATAATTTCGTGTGTAAGCAGGACTCTGCACATTTCGGGGTTTTTGTCTTGCCCTTCGTATATTATCGGCTGAAGCAATTATCAGAAGAAACAACAATCAGCCAATTAACATTGAAAAGTTGCCATCAGCAAAGGACCAAATGCCGCTACACCTGGTCAGGCAGAAACAATGGTCTTTCTTTTGGGAGAGGGGGGAGTGAAGGTACATTTCCCGAACATTCCCAATGACTTATTTTCCCTGTTATCCCCATCAAACCAACAAACTTTCTCTATTTTGAAGGATGGAAGGGCCGAAAACTGGGCGCCCTGTCATTCTGAAGCCCAGCGGTCACATTTCTATCGGGTAGAGGTAACAACCTGAAGCAAGGCGAAGGGTGGCTGTCATTGCCAGATATTAATGTTCAATTCTGATGATGTGTTCTATGAGGGGAGTGGGGGGGGGGGGGGCAATAATTCAGTTGGGTATCACCTCGACAAAAAATCGACTTGGTAAATAATATCACATTTGCCTTGTTCCAGACCTCCGACCCCCCGACCCCCCCACCCCCACCGTGGTTATTTGTCGTGTTGGGGCGACACGTTTTTGGGGGAGAGGGGATGCAAAGCAGATTGTGTTGTGCCTTTGCTTTCACTGCCCCGCGAACCTCCCAAAAAACCGCGGACAGTTTTTTTTCTCTCGCGACTTAACTCATGGAGCGAATCTAGTGTTTATTTTTCAATTACACGCAATGATTTTTTTTTCGCCTTAAAAAAAAGACAGTCTGGGAGTACGGTTGAGTAATTATTGAGCATTCGCTCTAACAGCAGCCAGATGGTGGGAGCTCTAGGTGTGTTCGCCCTCTCCTCGCTCGCCTTTCAGAGACTGTTCTCCAAACGAAGAGTGAGCCACAAAACGCACCGTGCTTTTTGTTTACAACTCATCTGTGCGCATCGGATGCCAGCTCAGAGCCCCCCCGCCCCCCTCCCCGTATATTCAGCTGACACACTCACTTCTTCCCACAAAGTGGACAACGCACAGTTCAGATGCCTCTTATCCATTTATGGTCACTACAATACACCCCACCTTCAGTTGGAGAGCTTAAGGGCGCCCCCCCCCCCTACTCAAAATCTTTCTCCATGCCGCCTATTGGTTTGCATTTTCTGTTTAACCCCCCACCACCACATCCAACCCACTTTTTAACTGCGAAAAGAAAATCGGAATCAATAAATTAGTTGTCTGCACCTTTGGCTATTTGATCAGTTAACAGGGCTTATCTGCCATCAATCAAGTGAGGAGATGAGCGCTTTTGCAAAGCCTCATTTGCAGTATTAAAATAAGAGGATGTGTGCCTAAATGAGCAGTTATCTTTGAAAACAAAATAACAATCCTTCAAACCGAGCTACTTGCATGGGGTAAATGTTATACACCCTTTCCATTAGGCTCCGGAGATCCCGACAAACACGCGGTTGTGCTGATAAACTGGAGGATAAAACCATCCTGTCAACTTCTAGACCACTGGAGAACGTGGGGGGGATTGTCGAAATAACTCTTGCAAAGAATGGGAAATAGAACTGTGGCGGGGGGCGGGGGGAGTTCATGATAGCTGTCAATCGCTTGTCAGATTGAAGTCTTTAATTTAAAAAAAATAAATCATTGCTGGGTCATCTCATGGTTACTTTGTGTGCAAAAGAAAAAATCAATCGACGTTGTTGGAAAACCGCCTTCTCTTCAAAATTCCAGAAATCCCTGCATGATCATAGTCTTGGTTTGTAAAATCTGAGTTCTGGGGAAGAAATCTGATTGCACGAGATGAACGTGTAGCCCGGATCGGGCACGTTATGCATCAAAACTCATTTAGACAAAAAAAAGGTGCAATAATCAGACGAGAGTAACGGTTTGCAGCGGGGAGGAGGGTACCAGCCAATCGCCCGGGCAATTCCTTGAACGCTGTTCTTTATTTACAATGCCTCCGTGACAATAAAATAACAGTGTAAGGCGGCAAAAAAAATGTACTGTGGAGAGGGTGAAATATTTGACGACTTTCAAGTAAAAGTGTGAACGTGCCGACTCCCGTGGCTAATTACTGTGCTGCACTTTTGATCAACCGCATTTATCATCTTTGAAGTTGCAGAAGACAGGCTAAATAATTTAATAAGCAACCGCCTGTAATTATGTTATTTACAAGGTATGACAGACAGATGATAAAGAAATACAGCTGATCTCAGGGAATGGACTGTTTCATGACCCCTGGAGCACCCTCTCAAAGTGTGCACTTCTGGGCAGGGACGAAAGTGAAGCTGAATTATGGGGACTGTGCTTGAGAGGTGAGTTGGAAACTAAAGGAGGACACTCTGGCTTTTCACCTGAACGCATTTAACACCTCAGACAAATGGGGAAGCCAACTGCCAGAGAGAGAAAAAAAAATCAGATCACGCCTTACTTCACCAAGTGCTAACTTGACGCCAGGAATTTTCCAACACTCACGGATGGGCAAACTTAGCTAAGCACATATAAAAATGCGTTTCATTTGAACCCGAACTATTCATTTCAAATACTTCAGCTCGCAAAAGTGTTGCTTTCCTCACAACATGTAAAACTTTATAATGCAAACATTTAAAGGGTGTGTGTTTTTCTGTGTGGCAGTCTCACCTGTTTGGTCATTGAATCGATGAGCCTGACATAGAGATCCTGTTCTGTCCGCACCCCTAGAAATAAAGTAGTATCAAATTTAACGGTACTTAAAAAGGGAAACGCGTGTTATTAAAGGAAGAACCGTATGAACACCCAGCTCATTCAAAAAATATAAAGACAAGTTTGACTACTGCAGAGCGCTCTGCTAATTTGGCAAAATGTGGAAACTGATGTCCTTGTAATGAACGTAGTAAAATGAACTGATAGGCGATAAAACATGAATAAGATATTCGTCAAAGAAATAAAAACTGTATCCCAAGAAATTCATGAATTCTTGACATTTATTGTAAATTTTATGTTTAGTTGAAATGTGTAATTTGCAGTGTAGTGGAGCGTGGAGCGCTGCTCCTTAGCGGGGGTGAATGTTTGTGTCACACTTTGTCTATTTCTCTTTTTTCCACAAGTATTCCATAATACTCAAAGGGGATTGTCACAGATGTCACAGATACCCTTAACATTTTGATTAGGATATTCAAATTTGGACTCCATGGTCAACTGTGGGCGAAGCAAGCCAGGATTACTGCTTTTAATATTTTGGCTCAGAAATATTACCTTAAGCATTCGTTTTGCAGCCTGCTTTAACATAGTTTTATGTCTTTGTTTATAGTGCAATCCACTTTTCGCTAGGTTTCCTTGCAACGGCACGGACAGGGCATGAAATTAAAACATCTTAAATGGGAATGAGGACCCAGCTTAAAGGTATGGAAGCAACCTCATGCTCACTTCTAAAGCCAATCGCCCGATGGAACAGGAAGAGGGACGTTGAAATACTTGTCTTTTAAGTTTCTTTTTACACTCAAATGCTGGCCAGGTGGATTCGAAAGTTACATAAACAGTGATTAATATCACCGCCACATGACTCGCATTCAAACTCCATTCAAATATATAAAGAAAGAGCAACCCGTACAGCTCTTTGGGTCAGTTCAAATTCTACTTACCATTGCTGTACAGTAACTGAAGTTTGTAGTGTATTCCATTGTTGGTTTTCTCATTATTTGGCTCCTAAAATCAACCATTATAAATGAATAATTATATCGTTCATTGTAATCCATAGTTTATTTTTCATGTCTCTTTCAATGTATTTGTTTATAATTAACTGCTTTTCCTGCCAGTATCTGACTTGTTAAGTATGCGGCGAGTTCATGGATTATATCAATAGGGAACATTTTGCTTTTAGGCTTTTTGCAATAAAATAATATTTACACACAACGCCATAAATAGGCAGCTATTTTTTCTCAGCGGCCGTGAAGCTGCTGAGAACAAGCGGAACTACACGTGGTTTGGGCGCCTCTTGAGTACCGTTAGGTTTGTTAGTTATGGTGTGCACTTAAAAAAAAAAGAGAGAAAATAATTTCTACCGTGAGCAACTTACTTTATCCTTCTCCACAAAGTCCACATAAGCTGTTCTCTCGATCTCGACCGGCTGCCCCTGCCTGTCGTAAAGGGCCAGGACGAAGTGGAAAAAATTGGATTTTCTGAGGTTTGAGGGCGGCTGCTTTTCAAAATGTGCCCGAGCCAGACCCACGCCGCTGCGGGGAAGACAATAACAGTGTTATCGGTGAGAATTAAGCTGCACTGGAGACAGAGAGTAACTGATGAAAATACATGGGAGATGGGAATCACATTTGGGAGACTGGAGATTTCTTGATTTGTCGCTAGCAGTAATATGATGTAATGGAAGGGAAAGTGAAGGGGAGCAGAGGGAGAGGGGGGTAATTGATAGAGTATTGAGGGGATTTGGTGATTTCGGGTCGATATGAGAAACATTAAAAAAAATCTGATGGAAGATAATATTTGATTACACATACCTCTGGGCGGCCGTGTTAGCATCCACTACCCCAGCAGTATGCAACCACGATCGGACCGGATTCATCCCACTTCCTAGCGGTTCCTCTTTCATGGTCGTCCCACCTCTCGGTATATTTTCCTGAATTCCAAACATTAAAACAATTTTTTTTCTCTCTCTCTCTCTCTGCAAAAAAACAGCTCCTGTCCGGGTTGAGGGCGCAGGGAGATGTCAGATTTTTTTCCCCCACAGCGGATGAAGGGGGAAAATAGATGAGAGATGACTTCGCTCGTTGTGATCAGTAAGAGAAAAGCCGAGTTCAGGCTTGCTTCCTCTTCAAGCTGTCCCGCATTTGGCACGACATAAAAAAAATTCAGGAGTAGTTCAGCGCTAGTTGGGTCGTGATCCGTTGTGGAGAAAAGTACAACTAGCGGGAATTTTGGTTTAAGAAGTTTAAAAAAAAATGTTGTTTGTTGATGTTGTTCTCTCAGTGTGGTGTCATCCTGCTTACAGCATCAAAGGTATTCTGCTCAGGACACTGCTGAATCGACCACTTCTGACAAGGTTCTCCTGCTCCAAAAGACAAATAAACGAAAAATGATTACCATAGAGGTGTTCCTGGACACAGGAGAGGTTGATTAGGGCCTTTAGCGACTCAGAGAATGGATGGAAACATACAAACTCAGCCCTCTTTCCCCTAGGAATGGATCCTTTCCCGGGAGCCAAAACTCTAAACCCCCGGGACCAGTAGCGCTGACAGATTCTGACGTTCAGGGGAGGAGACAGCAGCCATGTATGGAGCTTTGATTAGCATAGCCAATCGCACTGCTGCGAGGCGTGCGATTGACAGCTCCAAACCCCAGCTCCGAGCTGAGGGCCGCCCTCCTTTCTCTCTTCACTCCCTGTGCATTTCACCCTCCTTCCCCCCTTCTTGGACCGAAATTGACAACCAATAAAATCAAATGCAAGAAAGTATTATTAACATAATGAATCCTTTAGGAGAAAAAAAATGTATACAGCGCACGCGAGTTGTTTGTCTTCAAACAGGAATGATAGGGGATAAAAGTTCTTACCTTAAACACAAACAGGAAGCTGTTAGGGACATATGTGTGCAGCAGCAGAAAAGAAACTTGCGGCTGAAGTTTGAATGAAAAGTTATGAAATAGTGCGTGGGAAATGTTTCTCGGGCCTTAAGCCCGGATTTCTAGCTATTCAGTGTAGAACAGTGTCCACCTGAAAAATGACATGAATCACAATTCTGTTTCCCCCCCTCCCCCTCACCCCGCCGAAGTGCGGGTGCAAAAATATCTTTGATATTTATTCAGAACCATACGTCCTCCTGAAACAATACACCTTTTGCAGCTTGACGTTCAATTGCTAAATTGCCTTCTTTCTTGTATCCATCAGGTCGTGTTATCAATTAAGGTTAAAAGATCTGGGAACGGCCACTGAATCAATATCCACACTATAAGGTACATTTATTGGAAACTATATATATAAAGGGGAGCGTTACGGGCCGTGTGTCAACATAAGGAGCAGAAGAGTTGAAGTTAGATGCTTTGAACACATGCGATCATTAGGAATTCCTGAAGATCCACGTGTATTTCTAACTAGATTTTTGTTGACTAAAACTAACCTTTCGGATGAATTAGCTGGTGCCCAGAGAAGGGGACCCCGGGGACGCAGGCTGCCCTGTGCTTTTTTTTCCTCACTAAAGGTAAGATCCCAGGCTGGAGGGAGAGTGAATCAGGGATAGTCACTTACCCAATGATCAGTTCCTTCTCTTCGTTCGCATTAGCAGTTCCATCCTTATTTTGACAATTGACACCGTACGTACGCTAATATTTTAATTAATCGGTGAAAATCGAAGTCCGAATTTTGTTATCAGGGGACACCATAACACTTGAATTTCAATACTCCGCTGAGGGTGAGAAAGAGATGTGTTAGAGCAATCTATTTTCTGGTGTTGGGGGGTTAATGACTATTGCGACAGATAAGTGAATTATCAAAGCTGTTGCTATTCCGATTTCAAAATCCATTACATTGCTGGCGTCTAATTAAATACGTAAGTATAATAAAATCATATTTTATGGCGATTGAAAGTAATAAGATTAGTCTTCAGAAGCAATCATCACATATTAAGATGCCATATAGATCTACAGAATCCTAATACTGTGTTTTAAAATCAAAACGTGCAGGAAACATGCATAATAAATAAAATAATTTCTGATGCGTTATATCGACAAGAAACATCTGTATTATTAACAATTGTATGCATTTCAAGCGAAAATTAAATATAAGTTACAGCTAAGTAAATCTCGATGCTATTTTTAAAATGGAATATTTGAAATCTGTGAACCTTTTAGTTCTGCGAGTAAGATATGAAAAGCACCGCTATAGTAAGTGTGCATTATTATTAAGTAAGTACAGCAAAGTAAACAAATTAGTTCATTTTAGCAATAACCAGTCAAAGTGAACACTTGTATATAAATCATTGATTTAAAAAAATATATATTTAAGAGGGGTTACCCTTCAAATCTGTTAAACGTGCCTTGCATCAAGTCACTTACAGCGTTCTTACAGCAGATTACACGCGCCGAGGCGATTTAAATCTGATTACCAAATTATAGGGTTTTAGCCAAATCCTTTTAAAGCTGATACCGTTGACTGTAAAACAGAACCTGAAAAGTTCCACAAAAACCGTCGCAGAGGCTACATTCCTGCTTGCAGCAAAAGAGTTTTAAAACGTATTTGACAACAAATGCAGCTGCACCACCACTATTTTTTTTGAAGATATTAGGCGAAAATTAATGCAAATCTGTGTTCAGAAGCCATCTGGCCAGAATTGGTGAATCAGCTGTTCCTCACAACAGGGTTTGGGCTGAATATATTTCGCTCATTTTCTATTCTCATCTGTTCTGGGCGGCGAGTGCTCCAGACGATAGCGTGGAAAAAAAAATGCACCCAGCCCAAATTTACCATTTTGACAAACTGTTTGCAACAACCCAAATTTAATCGAGGCAAAATGTGACGACTCTGTATTGACACAACAATTTACTGCTGCCATTTCTTGTCGGGGAAGGTTTGCATAAAAGCGGCTCAAACTTCATCGCCTCAATTTAAACTGACTTCTACGTTGAAACAAATGAGTTCCCCGTGTTTTGAAGGCGTTTTCAATGTTTTTTTCCAGGTACTCTTTGTGTTGAGGGAGGATTAGGAAGGGCACAATCGCGCGCGCGAATCTTTCCCATATTAGCTTGGAACCCCAACAATCTCTCTCTCCCTCACACACAAACACACACACAAACACGCTCTCTTATTTGTAAACATTTACATCCAAAATGAATGAAGGGAGATTGTCCAACGACGTACCCGGCCTCTAAAAGTGAACCCCGCAACATATTTAAATAATTCACTACAACGCGGGTATTACATGGATACAGACAGATTTATGGACTCTTTGTTGTCAAATATTGTTTGAATGATCTAGTTGGAGTGCGCTGTGAAATACTGGGGGAGAGGGGGGTGGATGATCCGGATTTTTAGTTCAGTTAGGGGAGTGAGCTAGCAACCGCTGTTGGACAAAGAGAGGGAGCCAGGAGCTTGCGGGACTGAATCCGATTTGCATGGTCCAGTCAAAGACCTCCCGAAGTAACGATTCTCCTTATTATGTGAAGTGTTCCTTTTGTAAATTTACGGTGAGGGTTGAATGGTACACAGAATTTGCATATAAATAGCGACATCAAGCGATTCGCGTGCCACACACCAGTGGTCTCCCAGATGTCAAGCTAAAGTCAGTCAGATGGCCATTGCCTAGCCCCAAGTCCCCCCCCCCCCCCCCCCTCCCCCCTCCCCACACCCACCCCGCGCCAGCTGGTCCTCTCTTCGCCCTCATACCAAAGCACACAGCAGAAATACAATCGCTAACCACAGACACGACTCCCCCCCCCCCCCCCCCAATCAAACCTAGCTTCGCCTTCAGCTTTAAACCCTCAGCCCGGTTTTACAAACGCTTCTCCCCCCACCTCTTTCTTTTTGCACGGGGCAAGCTGATTGCCTTTGTTCAATGTACCTGAAATCTAGTGCTTTGGGATTGACCGCCTTCAACCCCGAAAGAGAAGCGATGTCTCCCGAACAATCGCAAACTGAGCTAATTGCTGCTGTTTACAAGTCCCATGTAAAAGTAACAACGGTACCTCTCTGGCTGTTTTTAAACAAAAATGTTGTGCATTAGTAAACTAATTGCACAATAACCTCGCGCCAATTTAAATCAAAGCAGTTTCCAAATTAAAAACAAAACAACATATTGTACAGCGCGTGTCAAACTTGCGGTGAAAGATTACACAAAGGGCTGGGGGGGGGGGGGGTTAAACTCGCCTGCTACAGTCTGAGGTGATTGCGGTAAGGGAGAGCGCAGCAAGTCAATTGCTGGGGGTCATCTCTGTAGCAGGCACCATGCACTGCGCCTCACACCCCATTGTCCAGCGAACTCCCAAACCCGGTCAACCCACTTTTCATTGACCGTAATTTATTTCCTAATTTAGCAAAATAAACAAATGACCAACACATAGCTCCCCCTCACCTCCTCTCCCTCAAATTGGCACAATAGTAACCATTCTGGACAGTACATTGAGATTAATTCCACATAAGTCAACTGATGGAGTCGAATGTTTTGTCTTTTTCTTTCAGTTTGGCGAGAATATAAATCTTATGACAGAACTTTTAGATCAAAATAACGCAAATCATAAATTAGTTTATGACCCCCATCCGCCACTATTACACTGCCACAGATTAGATTCTGGACAATCAAAACCCCCTGATGAGCTGATATAAACATGTTTCTGTGTTTCAGATTTTTTTTTGGGGGGGTGGGTTGTTGAGGAATATCCATTCCAATCAGCGCCCCACAGAGATTTAGCGGAAAGCGCGAATCCCTGAATTCACTCTGCAACCTGTAAGGTGCATATTTGACAAATAGCGCCGCCTCGGGAGGCTCAGAGACTCGGCTGTGGGATCAGTCTGAACTCCTTCAAACAGCTCGCCAACATCGCGCGCGACTGCGGAAAGAAGCCCCGCCGATCGACCAGCGAGATTTCTTGAAGCAACTTTCTCCTCACATCACAACGAACTAAAGACAATAGACCAACTCACACCGTCCTATTTCCCAATGTTTCCCTCTCATGATCTGCCATGGAGTAGAGGGGCTTTCTCCACATGGGCGGCGCCCATTAGTTAATTCACATCCAGATCGGGAACTTTTGTGTTTTTTTTTAGTTGGCAGAGGAATGTTTATTGACCGCATTTCACAAAGTTTCATTTTTTTTTGCACATCTTTCGCCGGGGGTTCAAAATGCCGCGGTGCCTGTATCGACCTTCTGTGTTGGCAGTGCTTTAGAGGAACCCGTGATTTGTTTACAATATGGAACTTTCCCAGATTGGCCAGATTAAAAACCTGCCGCCACTTTGTGTGTATAAACTCGAGGTTGACAGCAGAGTAGGGGAGACCGGGGACGCGGGTGGCGTTGGAGTTGGCTTCTCCTCCAAAGACGTCCTACCAAAATGCAGCGCTCGCCTCGCAGTAAAAGCCCAAAGATTTCCCCATGTGCTGGGGATGCTCTGACACCGCTGTCCGGATGGGGACCTGGAAACATTGACTTGCACTGGGAACACCAGGAAGCCTCAAACGATCGCAAGCCACCTTTTTTATGCACCCCCCCCCCCCCCCCCCCCCCCCAAATAAATGCAAAGTAGGCTCGGGAAAGATGGGCAAATATCTCAAACTTGAACACTTAAAGTGCACACATTTCAAATCTATTCGGATGATTGGGGGGGGGGGGGGGATTTGGAAACAGATCATCCAAGTTAACACTATTAATGAACCGGCTGGTCTGGATAAAATCTAATTTTGTAAAAATAAATCATACAAGGTTTAGCAATATATCACCCTCAGATCCCAGCTTCCGTTTCCCTCTCTCCCTCTTTCATCTCTCGCTCCCTCTTATCCCGGCTTCAGGAAGTTTGACTACATCGCGGGCGCAAATCCTCAATTCCCGATCCCAGGGAAGAGGACAGGGCTGGAATTAGTGCGGGCAAGGATCGATCGCAGTATTTAAAATATTGTAATGGGCTTTAATGAAACACACTTCGTTTTAATTAATTTTGACTTTTTTTGTTGCCATATTTAATATGTTGAATCCAGATGTCGTACCCAGGGTGAGCTATTCATTGATGGAGTGTGGAGCTTCGATTGCAATACACGGATTGAAAATGTATAAAATTGCTGAGCGCTGACTGTAATATTCCACATACAAAACACGGGCTTCAATCTGATTTTCTTTAAATCCGCACATATATACATATATATACAAATATAATTTGCAAAAATCATCATTTACAATTCTAATAAAACACGCAATTAACAGCATTCATTAGTTCATCAATAACACAACTTTCAACTGGTGCTTCTAAAATGCTATTATATTTATCACAAAGCCTTGCTTGCACTAACATAATTTTACTCTTCTCTAAAACGATCCCCTCAACTGCATACTGTCGACTTTCATCGCGCATCTCCTGTAGTATAAGGTGAAGTAGACCAGTGCATTGGAGAGAGGATTTACATTAAAATTTGGTGCATTTTCATACTAATAGAACTATTGATTGGAAAGCTGTTGCCAATTTACTTTTTTTTTGCAATGCCACGCCGCAATTTGCATTTATTCAACAGATCGGAATGAAGAAAGAAAATTGGGCGGTTGTGGCTGCCGACAGCGTAGCTGGGGGGCAATGCGAGAACATAGATTCCTTCCAGTCAATTAATATGCAGTTTGTCCCAATAAAACACGGAGCGAAAATAAAACCAGACACGGCGGGCTTTGCACTCTGTTCAAGCTTATCAACGAGATTTCCAAATTTGTTGTCAGATACGTGTGCTGCTCTAAAGGAGAGAAATTTGTTCAACTACAGGAGATGTTCCCGCACACCGGAATCTGCCAAAATTGAACAATATCTTAAATTATTCAGCATGCGAATTTACCTTTAAGAGACAGGAATAAAGTTTAACACAGTGTCAGATCCTGGGGTATGTTTGCGTGTAAATAACTTGCAAGGGATGACTGCGACAAGTCAGAACAAAGTTTGATTCAAATACATCGATTTAACAAGATTCATCTGGGAAAAAAAGGGGCAAACAATATTTGCTGTGGGAAATTCAATGATTGAAACATATATTTAAATATATTTAACCTGCAATTTAACAGCCAATTTTTCTTTTGACAGGGAAGCATTCTCTTTTATTTAGAATTAGTGTTCCAACACAGATGGTATCAATGGATAATGAGATGTGCTAACTTTTTTGCAATCAAAGATTGTTACGAATGCATTTGGACAGCGGTCAATAAAAGGGAGCCTTCGTAACTGCGGTGACAGTGCGCCACCTAAAGGCACTTTGGCGTATAACCAGCACAGCAACTTATGATCAAGAGCTTAAAACTTAGACAATGAATGTCTCTCATTTTGAAAGTATCGCATATTTTACACTTCGTTAATCTTCTAAGGAACAGACTTTCACTAATTATAATGCTGCTTAATAGTTCCTCGGCTAGCGCCAGGATCATTTCACGGGTAAACATTTGTGGAGACCAAAAATTTTAAAATCGCACCGGTAAAAAAAACATTTTTCAAAGACTTGTACCTGATAAACTGCATGAAATCAAATGGTTTAAAAGTGACCACGTTCTGATTATTGATTAATGGTGAGATAAAAACGATAAAGTTATTGACTTAACCTCCAAAGTGACAGCTGAGTGAACGTACCTGTATTGGTTGATCCTGGAGTTTTTCGGGTTTTTAAAGAAAAAATATATATATTTAACATCACTGGATTTGTGCTCGATTGACTTAACCTTACATATTGTACGTTACATGTGATAAAAATGACCACCCTGAATAAATCAACAATATTCCTGACACATCGATCAATGTCTTCTAGTTTTCATGTACAGTTGATTCACACCAATTATATTAATACTTTAAGGACTCGGCCGTTAATGTTGATATCTGCAGTGTATGATATAGACTATAGTTTCAATCTTACAGAGAGCGAGTGGCCGAATGTTTCCACTTAGGGAGGGCACTGGTATTCCGATCGGGGTGTAAAAAATAAAATAAAATCGCTTGGCTTTGAACTTTTAATGTTATTTTGGTTCCTTGCCGTGTAACCCCCATCGCGCGCAAATAACAAGGGGACGCAGAGGGTTTCTGAGTGGAGTTTCATCTGCATAGCGTGTGTGAAAAGTAAACGCCTTCCCCATAATTGTGCATCAACCTGTTATTAAATGAAACGCAAATAAATATGAAAGTTTCGAAGAAGTTGAAAATTTTATTTGCTACTTTTTAATATGATGTCATTATATGTCATCCATGTGTATATAGTTATGTGTGGAAGTATGTGAACCCAACTGTTTACTTTAGCGTACATATTCAAAACATTATAATAGATATGTATATTTAGAGAGATTGCGTGGCGTGTTGGTAATATATTTGCGAACCAGCTGTGTGACATATAACAACAGCAAAAGGGACATTAAAAGACAGCATAAAGAGACGAGCGTGTCTGCCTGTAGGTAGGACTGTTATGGTATGTCAAGGTAGTGTGAAATCTAGAACGTCGCTTACCTTTCTTTTATGGACAATTAGACACTAGACAGATTTTCCTTTAAAGTCAAAGTCGGAACTATTTACCCGTCATGTTGTGTTTATTTGTGTGCTGCGCAACCGTGATCCTGGCTGGGCTAGTTTTGGTGACTTACAATTTTTGCAATTCCTGCCTGTAACTCTAACTGGGGACGGTGGGGGGGGGGGGGGGGGGGGGATCCAGTGGCCAGTGCAAAACCCGCTCAGACGCAAGCGCTGTCTCCAGCTGCCCGAGGAGGCGGGACGTTTGGGACAGTGTCGGCGCGACACGTCTTTGTCTGCGGGAATGTTCAGAGGAAGGTCGACCAACTCTTAACATCAAACCTTAGATGAGTAGGGTTTCTACAGAGTCCTATGTCACAGATATCTTCCCCACCCTCAAAATGGAAGGGATCACCCTCCCGTCCCCTCAGATTAAAGAATGAAAATGTTACGTCAACCTCACAAGTGTTGAAGGCTAAAGAGTGAAGTGCAAGGGTGTCAGAATGCGAGAGGTCATTGACTGCGAATGTAGGGCGCAGGCTTCCCGAAGTCACTGTCTTTTTTGCCAACCACATGTTGAATTTTCCCTTGCCAAATGAACTATTGGAAAGCGGGTCACGGTGTCCCAGGTTGACCCTGGAGTTCAGTTCAAATGTGGCAGCCGTTCCCACAAGGGACAGGAACAACCCAGCTTCACAAAAATACTTTCCCAACATCTCACGCGCCTGTCATGGAAGTGAGCCCAGGCATGGAGCTAAGATTGCAACGACAGAGTTAAAGAAATGCAACAGATGGTACTCAGTGACTGTACAACATGCACCCCCCCCCCCCCCCCACCCCCGCCGCAACTCACACACATTTCGCATCTACTTTTCTTCATCTTTGTCACGCTGTCTCGGTGAAGTCCAAAAATGCCAACCTTCGGTCGCCTCACTCATTCACTCATTTCCTAATTAAAATTGTTGGAATTTTTTGAGGGACCTAAATGCTCGAGTTTGGCTGTTAATTATTTTTGTTGACCTTTGCTACAGTAAGGAAATAAACTTTATTTCACAAAGAATGTAAGCACTTGCCATTTTAGCATTGGTTATTTCTAAATTGTCCTTTTCCCCCTTCTAAGCAGTTCAGTGGAATAAACATAAACTGAATAAACGTTTAAGGAATGTAAAGGTATATTTAGTATATCTAAAATAATTTGAGAAAATGAGAATGTTAAGCAATATTCAGCAATTTTAACACCAACATTAGTGGCCCACTGGCATTTCACAATGTAATTGTAAGTAAAGGATAGTCTTTGAGTGAGTTGCCAGACTGCCAACTAATCAAGGTGTTCAGATGATGTCAGTAAACCATTAAGGGGAAAGTTCAAGTAGATCAGAAACATCATCTGAACTTGAGACACAGCAATATTCTTTACCTCGCAATTTGGTATATGTTATGTTTCTAGATCATTATACCACTCATGGCTAATTAGGAAGCCAATTTTATGATGTCAGAAGACATTCAACACGGCGAGAGGCCTGGGACATTTATTCTCCAGGAGTGTATGTTTGTTTCCATGGGAACTCAGATTCTGGATTCAGTGATGGAATTCAGTACACAAGAATGTTTTAAAATGCCACTGTTTGTTTCCCAGTGAAGACACACAATAAAGTAATTCATTTTTTAATCAGAAATGTTGTGTGTGGTATCTTTCATTTTTTGGTTCTTGTCTTTTTTGAGTGATTACTAAAAAAAAATGTTTTAATATGTAAAGGTACAGAGCGTCTTTCCTGAATATCTTGCTCCAAATCTGCTTGGCTAAGATGTCAAAGTCCTAAAGTATAGACACAAATAAGGAACATAAGGACCAAAGGATGCATTATCTTAAAGCTAACATATATTGCAGAAGTCATTTTCAGTTAAAACATTTTTACAGTTTTTGTTGAGATGTAGGGTGATCTGTAGTAAGTCAGTGTTTCCAAGCAATGATCTTTGCAGAATGATGTTGTACTTCATATGCCATTACTGTAACTTTATCAGAAAAATGGCTTGCTGTAGATTGCAGAGAAATGTGAAGCATTGTGAATGTTGCAAGGCCTTTGAAAATAGATGATTGCAAAGAAGTATAATTGGCCAGAAGTGAGTTCTAATGCATGGTAGCTAATGGTAACAATGCGCATGTGCCCCAACGAAATGGTTGACTCTTAAATGCCCTTTGAAATAGCCCAGCAAGCCGCTCAGTTCAAGGGCAATTAGGGATGGGTAATAAATGCTGGCCCAGCCAGCGACACCCACATTTCTCAAATGAATTTTTAAAAATGTAATGTCGATTAAATCAACGTTTTCAGAACCACTTGGCTGCAAAATACTTCTTGGAATATTCAGTGTTATTATAATTATACATGGAAGTAAATCAAAAGTAATACCACACTGCTGATATAGTCTGATAATTACAAAAGTGTATATTTTAAGAACAGTATTTAGTCATTTGTTTCTAAAAGATATCTAGCCTTTTAATGATAGCTTAATGACTAATGATGCAACCTTCTCAGTATTACCCATTAAGTTCCCTAAAAATACTTTTGATGCCATACCATACTGTATTTTATTGTATCAGACAAATAAATCATCCAATTTTCACTATTGATTTTGAAAATTGTGTACAGCCATTTGTGCATATTGATTGAACACATTTTTCTACAATAGAAGTTCAATAGAATGCACATTTTTTTGCAAAGGCTGAAGTTTAATTTAATGTTAGAAATTTACACAATCATGCAACATTTTATAATTTACTGAATAAATTAAATGAATGTTATAGTTTTGATTTTAGTGTGGTAATGTTAGTGCATCCTTTGTAAAACTGTAATAATGGTTTTAATCACAATTTTCATTGAATAATGTATTTTATGCGTAGGCTAAATATGCGAATGATGCTGTAACCAGTGTTTCAGAGCAGAATTACTGTATGCCATATTTTGTTAGTCCAATCTGAATCCTCTTTCGGAAATAGGCAAACATATTTATCAGCTACTTCAATAACAATTATTTATCAGTATTTATGTAAAGTAGTATGTTATTATTGATAATTCTTTCCATCTTGTACTTAACTGAAACTAGCAAATTATGTTGCACACATTTGCCTTTTAAGTTCTGGAATGGAGGGAACTCAGAGTACATAGCTGTCTTCACATTAAGTCTGTGGTTATGTTGCACTACTAGCCTGGGACCAATAGCTGCTGAGGATAATTCATAGCTGCAAGCAACACTGCTGGTATTGTTACAACACCCTGGACTAGTGCACGGTCAATTCCAGCCCCACTTGACCCAGAGTTACTACACAAGCGAATTAAACAATAATTCTGAGAAAAATACCTGAAGTCTTTGGCCCCTGGCTATCCAATAATTACAGTCACCAGGTTTATAAATGTAAACACAATTATTGCCTATTTATAACAATACATATAATGAAATATGCAGCAAATACAACTGGTTAACTATTATCTAATTTGTAAATCCCACGTTAACACCCCCCCCCCTCTCTACACACACACACACATACACAAGATATACAAACACAGAATGGAAGAAAGGGGTAAACAAAACCATAAGTAAAAGGAAAAAAGAGTCTTTGTTTCAGATGGTGGATTTTTAGCACCTTACTCCTCTTCAAACCTTGCTATCTGTTCAAAGTCTTTATTGTAGGTTCATTTAGACCATTGTAGTTTCAGAAATTCAGCACTCACAGCTTCTCTGGAGAGAGCTAGCAGGTTCTGGCCTTTGTTTGCACCTTGTAATGGTTTTTCTGTGGATCCATTCACTCAAGTTCTCTGCAGTGTCAGGAATACAGCACTCACAGCTTTTCTGATGAAAACACAGAGGAGAGCGAGGATAGGATTTGGTCTCGGTGCTGCTAGGATCAAACTGACTCCTTGGGATTCTGAAAATCATTCCACTGGGATGGGATCCAATCACCACCTGTTACCGGGCAGAATAAAGTCTTTTGGGCCAATTTATTGGCCAGCAGCCAATCAATCAAACCAGGTCCCACCCCATCTCTCTCTCTCTCTCTGGTGCCAATAAGTCTGGAGCTCCTTTTTAAACCAGCAGAGACTAGCAGAATGTTCTTCCGTATAACTTCTGAATTCTGCTACTTGCCTTTAAGAGACATGTCCATTAATCATCCATGGATCAAACATAACAAAGACAACTCAAAAGAAAGGTGAAATAAGGGAATAAACAGGAAGGACCCTCACAGTGTGAGAAACAAGCTATGCAGATGTCTACTTATGCTTATGCGCACAGGTCCACTTTCCAACTGGTAAATTCTCAATGTTGTATGAGCATAGGCAGCAGCATGTGCCTTTTCAGGTAACCATTTTTAAAAAACGTTTTGTGATACTGTGCTGGAGATAAACACCACCTAGTATCAGGGTTCATTTTCTGTTTTTGTGTCTTTCCCCCAAAGTATAACTTGTCTTTTAAAAATGTTTTACCTTCCTTTATTGGTCTATTATGTCATATAGATTTAGCAGTTTGCAGGTTACTTAACACATTAAGTATCTTTCGGTGATTAGTGTATCTGTTAATACTCCCCCCACCATTACCTTGTATGTGCCCCACCTGAAATATCTATTGGATCAAGAAATTTGTTTGTTGCTGGGAACTGATGTGAAATGGGCATTGTAGCTGCAATCCAAGTCCACCAACATTGGACTGTGGCTTGCTTGAAATTGAGCTTTAGGCTCCATTCCCATGAAACCAAAGAAGATGTTTGTGAAATACATTCCACGTCATTGTAATAAATTCTGGGGTGGGGGTGATGGTGAAGATGACAAGGGTGAGGAGAGCCCAGGCCAGTCACAGCCCACAGTACTGTCGTGAAGACAGGAGGATCCACTATATACCTGGATAAAATATGCAGAGGATGTGCAGCACACCTTCCAACTAATCGATGAGCAATTGCCCGAAACTGGCCCAACGACCTTTATGTGCACATTCAAGTGACTTAATTTTTGGTTCTGAAAATTTGCAAGTTATCTGTTTCCAATTAGGTAGCAGGTGGACTTCCGAGGGAGAATGGACATTCTAGACCATGCCCAGAAATTGTTCCCCCCAAGTTAATTTTGCATCACCCAAAACAAACATCCTGGGGGCTAATTTCTCCACCTTTACCTTTTGGTCTTCAGTCTGAAGATGTCACATCCAAAACATCATAGCCTTTTTTCTCAATTAACAGACATTGACTGATCTGCGGTTTATTTCCAACACTTTTTTGGAAATTAATCACAGATTTATCAGTATTGTCATGTGAGAGACCCTTTAAGAAAAGTGTGTTTTATCAATTGGCTGCAGTGATGTCATTGTGTGGGTGGAGCTGGGCTCTGCTCTGCTTTTTACTTTCGCTTTGAGCTGGAAGCTCTTTTTGACTCTGTTTTTAGTTTTGTTTTCAGTTGGAGAGCTGCATTCAAACCAAGCAGATATCTGTTTGGTCTCTCTCTCTTTGCATTCTTTATGTCTCCAGATCACTTGATGATTTCCAAGTAATACCTGTTTCTGTAAGAATGCAAACCTACTGTCTTTGTTAAAAAGTGTTTTGGCTTATGGATGTTGTTAGGTAAGTTACTAAGGGTTACCTATAGAGTACTGTATATTTTTGGAGGGTTATCAGTGTTGGTAGTTGATAAGATGTTTACTGTGTGTTTATAAAATGTTAACTGGATTCATAGAATAAACATTGTTTTTGTTTAAAAATACTTTTAGTTCTCTGTTGCATCACACCTGTAAATTGGGCCCTTGTGTTCCCCATAACCAAAATCTATTAAAAGTTGTGGGTCAGGTGAACTCCATGATATACTTTGGTGTTTTCTAAACCGTGGCCCATAATAGTATGTACAGGTGTTCCGTTTTATTTTTCCCTGACCGGCATGTTTTCCCACTACAAAATGGGAACAAATTTGCATAACCATTAAATAAAACAAGATATTAATTTTATTATTAAGCCAGGACCATATGTGTCACCCGTTACATTGCTGACATTATCCTCTTTTGAAAAATAAACTGATGAATTAATTTCAGATGTTTTGGGTGTGACATTGCTCCACAATATAATAATCCAGCTATGGTTTGATGAGCATTCGATTAGCATGGTAACAAAGGGAAAACTACCTTGAACAGCAAGAAACTTTATCAAGGGTGGTGTTAAAACCATTTTGTCTTAATAATGTCAAAAGTACCTGACATTTGTACTAACCCACGCCATACTTTTTTCAAAATAGTTTTCAAGACAACGGAGAATTGAATTGTTGAATATATTGATGTTCATTCACCATCGCTGGGCAAAATCCTGTAACGCCTTTCACACCAACTTCTCAAGGGCAAATAGCTACGAGCAATAAATGCCGGCCTTACCAGCAATCCCAAGAATAAAGAAAAATGGAAAAGCAGGAAACAAGGTTACTATTTCTAAACTGGTATCTTCTTATGGTATTGATATTCTGAATACCTCCACCTTTTCTGCCAATATGTCTCATCATCCTCACTAGCAAGTTTGAGCCTCCATGGAAGAACACATATCTTTCATTGTCATATTTCAAAACATTCCCTGATGCCAATTAGTTGGTTCTATTAAATGAATAAAAATGATGGCTTCAAAGTATTCAATACCAATAATAAGAATATAATTATTAATAAAATATTATGCCCACAGTTAAACAACCATTTTACAAGTAATTTGTAATATTTATATTTGTTTTGTCACTAAAGCAGCAGAGACTAAAATGTCTTCTTCAGCAAACTAATATTTCACTTGGTGTGTGGCTGATGTATGTTATCTTTAAAAAAAATTAATTTAGTGTACCCAATTCATTTTTTCCAATTAAGGGGCAATTTAGTGTGGGCAATCCACCTACCCTGCACATCTTTGAGTTGTGGGGATGAAACCCACGCAGACATGGGGAGAATGTGCAAACTCCACACGGACCCAGGGCCGGGATTGAACCTTGGACCTCGGTGCCGTGAGGCAGCAGTGCTAACCACTGCGCCACCATGCTGCCCCGATGTATGTTATCTTAATTTAAGTTGGTGGACCCGACGTTTATGCTGGTCCATCTATATTACATTTCATACCTGATAAAAGCCACACATTTCATACGTGATAAAAGTAGTAGATCCTAATAAAAAGTTCTTGCATTTAGTTGGAAAAACTAAGTTCATTCATCTGGATCGTTTTGTTCTCTTGAAAGAACAAGTGAAAATTCCAGTATTTGGATGGTAGTGACTATTTGTTCAGCAGGTGTTGGGTCAATAACGGGACCATTACATCTTATGAGCAAAGCTGTTGGGCAAATGACCAAGTGAATTGTCTTATTCCCATAGCTGTTATATGAATGAAAGGGTTCTCCCTTTTATTTCCTCAACTGCTAGGACTCCTGAGAAATGCTGCTTATTGAGTAACTAAATAAATAGCACAATTTTCAGTTCTGGATCTTAACATTTCTGTCAAGTACTTGAAACATGTAATGAATATTACATTTTGCTGGATGAGTTGAGGTTTTCTAATTTAACATTTAATCATTTACATGCATTTAGCAAGTGGGGGAGGGTGGTCAATGTTGGCACCAATGACTTAGGTAGGAAAGGGAATGAGATCCTGAAAGTGGATTTTAAGGAGCTAGGAAGGAGATTGAAAAACAGGACCTCTATAGCAGTAATCTCAGGATTAACCTCAAGAGCACATGCAAGTGAATATAGAAATAGGAGAATTGAAGAAGTAAACAGGTGGCTGAAAAGGTGGTGTAGAAGGGAGGGCATCAGATTTCTGAGGCATTGGAACTGGTTCTGGGGTGGGTGGGATCTGTACAAACTGGACTGCCTACACCTGAACAGGACCAAGATGAATATCCTCACAGAGAGAATTGCTCGTGTTGTTCATGTGTGTGTGTATATGTGTGTGTTTGTTTATTTGGCAGGGTGTATAAAAAAATAAGTGACTGAAAGACAGAAGAAACACAGATGAAAAAATGTACAGCACAGGAATTTGGCAGTGTTAAAATGTATATATGTAAATACAAGGAGTGTAGCAATTAAACCTGATGAGTTGAGGGCACAGATAGACATGTGGTAGCATGATATCATCACTGAAAAGGAAACTTGGCTTAAAGTGGGGCAAAAATGGGAGCTCAACCTCTCCAGATTTGGCGTTTAAGGGCAGAAGAGAGGGTGGGGCATACAAAAATGATGGGGGTGTAACACTATTTGGGCAGCACGGTGGCACAGTGGTTAGCACTCCTCCCTCACAGTGGCAGGAACCCGGGTTCAATTCCGGCTTGGCTCACCGTCTGCGTGGGTTTCTTTTGGATGCTCCATTTTCCTTCCACAGTCCAAAGATGTGCAGATCAGGTGGTTTGGCCATGATAAATTGTCCCTTAGTGTCCAGGTTAGATTATGGGGTTACCGGAATAGGGGGAAGTGGGTATGGGTTGAGTGCTCATTTGAAGGGTCGGTGCAGACTCGAAGGGATGAATGGCCTCCTTCTGCACTGTAGGGATTCTATAATTATATGAGTCTATGGTTATTGGTTAAAGAATCAATTACAGCTGTGAGGAGGGATGATATACTAAATTAATCATCAAATGAGGCCAAGGGAACATTTTTAGCAAGCATGTAACAAGCCCAATAAGGCAGGGTGAGTTCCAGATTTCATCTTAGGAAATTAAACTAGGTAAGTGGATGAAGTAGCGGTGGGGAACCACTTTGGATACAAGATGGAGTCTCACCAGAATTTGGAAAAGTGTCAGGCTCAGACTGAAAACTGGTGTGTAATTCTCCAGTTGCATAGACCAATTTTCTCACCAAATCTTGAGTCTCTTAAACAAATAACATGAGTTGGAGTTGTTTACGGTGCCACTCTGGTGAGGCGGGCCTCATAGAGTTGACAAATCAGAGGTTGGGGCACCATCTTTATGGAGCGACACGATCAATGCTGCTGCTGACTAATGGCCGCCAGTCCCCATCACAGAGGTATTGGGGTCTCCCTCCTCTCCCTCAACAATCCTCACTTGCATTCCGTTCACTTCAACCCACCACCCTGTCTCCAGATCTACCGCTGGCATTGAACCCCCTCCCACTAACACATGGAAGTATAGTCAACACTCCTTTCACACCACGCATCAGTGTACCCCCCTCCCCCCATGGGGCTCCCACTAGGGCCTGCTCCTGACACAGGATGACACTGCCAAGTGGGCACCATGCCAACCTGGCAGTGCCAACTTGTGCTGGGGGCAGTACAGGGGCACTACCCAGGCATGCCCCTCAACTCCCCGAGGACTATACTTAGCCTTGCGCCACCAAAGAGCTCCCCTCAACAGCCTCACATCTGACCAAACCTTTTGTAAGCCTTGCCAACGTAACGTTACATCGGCAAGCTCTGAATATTTAGTGAGTGGGGATCATGTGGGGGTGGGGAGGGGGGGGGGGGGGCGGTGGTGGGGGGTGGGGGTGGGGGGGCTGGTGGGGGTGGTGCAGATAATAATATTTAAATCGATGCTTAAAGAATTGAAATGAGGTTCATGGCCTTTGTGGTCATTAATCTCACGATATCACCTTCGAGTGGTGGGGAAAATCAGGAAACACGATCTCTTGCCGAGAAGTGAGTTTCCCGATTCTCGCAGGATTTTCCACCCGTGCCACCGATCCCACGGACACCTAGTGCGGGCTCAGAATCGCCCCCATAAAGCATAATCCAGTTTGACTTAGCTTCATTATGGAGAAGGAAAAGATTGAATAGGGCTAAAAGTTCTAAATTGGCAGAAGATAAATTTTACAAAGCTGAGAGGTGAACTGATGAAAGTGGAATAGATACAGCTCCAGGAAGATAAAACAGTATCAAATCAATGGGAGACATTTAAAAGTGAGATTCTATGGGTAGACATGTCCCCACAAAGAAAAAGGGTGGTACTGCCAAACCTAGAGCCCCTTGGCTACTCAGAAGCATGCAGTGTAAATCCCAACAATCTGTCTTGGTCTACCCACGTCGACGCTACGACCAATAAAGCACAACAACGCCTATATGTCCTCAGGAAATTTGGCATGTACACATTGAATCTCACCAATTTTTAGAAAGTATCCTATCTGGTTGCATCACAGCCTGGTATGGCAACTGCTTGGCCCAAGACCATAAGAAACTACAGAGTCATGAATACAGCCCAGTCCATCACGTGAACCCGCCTCCCATCCATTAACTCTGCCTGCACCTCCCACTGCCTTGGGAAAGAAGGCAGCATAATCAAAGACCCCTCGCCACCCGAGTTATTCTCTCTTCCAACCTCTTCCATCGGGCAGGAGATACAGAAGTCTGAGAACACGCACTAACATACTCAAAACCAGCCTCTTCCCTGCTGTTACCAGACTCCTGAATGACCCTCTTATGGACTGAACTGTTCTCTCTACGCATCTTCTCTACTGAGTAGTACTACACTCCATATTCTTCACCCAATGTCTGTGACTATGTATTTACATTGTGTATCTATCGTATGTCTTATGTTTTTTTCATGTATGGAACGATCTGTCTGGACTATATGCAGAACAGTATTTTTCACTATACCTCGGGACACGTGGCAATAAACCCAAATCCAAATCTAAGCTCAGAAGTGATGGCTGTTGGAAAGTTTTGATTTTTTTCTCCTTACTATTTACACCTCGGTCTTCCGCACCCAGCCCTCACGTGGGCCGGGGTCTTTATGTCCCAGTAATCCTAGGAAAAGCTTATAGCCCCGCCCCCCCTCATCTGGGTAAATCGTACTCCGGTGTGGCCACAGGGACTCTGAGGTTGCAGATCCCTGGGTCTTCTACAGGGTTATAACAGTAAGATGAAGCAGAAAAGGGCAGTTACAAGAAGCTTAATCCTGTAGAAGGCCTAGAGGAGCATAAAAAGCAGAGGGATGAAGTAAAAAAGGAAATTAGGAAAGTAAAGAGAGGATACCAAAAATATTGGCAGGGGAAATCAAAGAAACCCAAAGATATTTTACCAGTACATTAAGAGCTGGAGAATAACTAAGGAAAGGGTAGAGAATGTGTAGCGAACTTATGCGTTCATGCTAAAGATGTGGCAAGGTACTTAACATGTATGTTGTCTCGGTTTTCACTGAGAACGATCATATAGACATTCTAGTTAAAGAGGAGGAGTATGGAATATTCAATGCAATAAGCTTAACGCGAGAGAGGAAGTACTAGAAGGACTGTCATCCTTGAAGATGAATAAATCACCAGGGCTGATGGACTGTATTCCAAGCTGTTAAAGGAAGCCAGGGAGGAAATAACAGATCCTGAGGACCATTTTTCAATCCGCACTAGGTACAGGCAAAGTACTTGAGGATTGAAGGTCTGTGAACGTCATACAATTATTTCAAAAGAGTATAATGGGTTGGCCAGAAAATAGTAGGCTGGTCAGTCTAACTTATTGCAATCAATTCTGAGAGGTGGATAAACTGTCACTTAGAAAGACACAGGCTGAGCAGGGTAGTCAGCATGGTTTTGTTAGGGGAAGATTGTGTCTTACTAACTTAACATATTTTTAAGGAAGTAACAGGGAGGATTAATGATAGTAGAGCAGTGAATGCTCCAGACACCACCATCACCATTTCTGGGTATGTCCTGTCCCACTGGCAGGATAACCCAGCAGAGGTAGTGGCACAGTGGTATACAGTTGGGAGGGAGTTGCCTTGGGAGTCCTCAACATCAACTCTGGACCGCATGCAGTCTCATGGCACCAGGTCAAACATGGGCAAAGAAATTTCCCACTGACCCCCTCAGCTGATGAATTAGTACTCCCGCATGTTGAACACCACTTGGAGCAAATACTGAGGGTGGCAGGGGCACAGAATTTACTCTGGGTGGGGGATTTTAATGTTCATCACCAAGAGTGGCTCAGTAGTACAACCACAGACAGAGCTGGACGGGTCCTAAAGGACATAGCTGCTAGACTGGGACTGCAGCAGGTGGTGAGGGAACCAACAAGAGGGAAAAACATACTTGATCTCAGCCTCACCAACCTGTGTGTGCAGATACATCTGTCCATGACAGTATCGGTAGAACCACCACACAGTCCTTGAGGAGATGAAGTTCCATCTTCACATTGAGAACACACTCCGTTTTGCTAAATGGGATATTACTAGCAACTCAAGATCGGGCATCCATGAGGCATTGTGGGCCATCAGCAGCACCAGAATTGTACTCAACCACAATCTGTAATCTCATGGCCGGCAGCTCCTCACTCTACCATTACCACCAAGCCAGGGGATCGACCCTGGTTCAATAAAGAGTGCAGGAGCGCATGGCAGGAGGAACACCAGGCATACCGAAAAATGAGGTGTCAACCGAAGCCACAACACAGGACTACTTGTGTGTAACAGCAAATAATAGACAGAGTTAAGCAATTCCACAACAAACACATTAGATCTAAGCTCTGCAGTCCTGTCACATCCAGCCGTGAATGGTGGTGGACAATTAAACAACTCACTAAAGGATGAAGCTCCACAAGTATCCTCATTCTCAGTGATGGAGGAGTCCAGCACATCAGAGCAAAAGATAAGGCTGAAACATTTGCAACAATCTTCAGCCAGAAGGGCCGAGTGGATGATTCATCTCGGTCTCCTCCGGAGGTCCCCACCATCACAGATGTCAGTCTTCAGCCAATTCAATTCACTCTATGTGATATCAAGAAACAGCTGAAGACATTGGATATAGAAAAGGTTATGGGTCCTGACACTATTCTGGCAATACTACTGAAGACTTGTGCTCCAGGACTGCTGCACGACTAGCCAAGCTGTTCCAGTACAGATACAACACTGACATTTACCTGGAAAAGTATAAATTGCCAAGGAGTGTCCTGTACATAAGAAACAGGACAAATCCAACCCAGCCAATTACTGTTGCATCAGTCCATCATCAGTAAAGTGATGGAAGGGGTCATCAACAGTGCTATCAAGAGGCACTTACTCAGCAATAGCCTGCTCACAAATGCTTAGTTTGGGTTCTGTCAGGGTCACTCAGCTCCTGACCTCAATACAGCCTTGGTTCAAACATGGACGAGAGGTGAAGGGAGAGTGACTGCCCTTGACATCAAGGCAGCATTTGACCGAGTATGGCATTAAGGAGGCCTAGCAAAACTGGAGTCAGTAGGAATTGTGGTGTTCTCGGTGTTGCTTATTCCACGATGGTTGGCGCAGTGTTCACAAAGACCACAGAATAGCTTTTAACTTAAACAAGCTACGATTTTATTTACACTACTAAACTGGGATTCGAAACTTACTCCTTAAGAATACACAACTGAGCAATAACATCTAACTACACTCATCTACTGCTAATCTCACTACTGGTACAAACTATAATCTAACGTTACTCACACTACCTGCTCTTGTGACCTTCACTACCTATCTCCTGCGTACACTCCTCCCCTCAGGTCTAGCTTCACTGCCTTATATAGTTGTATCTGCAATTCCCTCTAGTGGCTACTCACGGCAATAGACTAACCCTTGCAATGCTGATAGTTATGATGATACCACAGGAATCATGGAGAAAACCACCCATTGGTTGGATTCATACCTGGCACAAAGAATGATGGTTGTGGTGGTTTGAGGTCAGTCACCTCAGCTCCAGGATATCTCTGCAGGTGTTCCTCAGGGCAGTGTCCTGCCCAACTATCTCCAGCTGCTTCATCAATAACCTTCCTTCTATCATTAGGCCAGAAGTAGGGATGTTCGCTGATGACTGCACAATGTTCAGTGCCATTCATGACTTCAGACACTGAAGCAGTTCAGGTCCAGTTGGACCTGGACAATATCCAGGCTTGGACTGACAAGTGGCAAGTAATATTCGCGCTACACAAGTGGCAGGCAATGACCATCTCCAACAAGAGACGATCTAACAATCACCCCTTGACATTCAACAACATTACCATCACTGAATCTCCCACGATCAACATCCTGGAAGCAGAAACTGAACTGGACTAGCTTTATAAATACCGTGGCTACAAGAGCAGTTCAAAGGCTAGGGATCCTGCAGCGAGAAATTCATCTCCTGACTCCCAATAGCCTGTCTACCATCTACAATGCACTAGTCAGGAGTGTAATGGAATCCTCCACTTGCCTGGGTGAGTGCATCTCCAACAACACTCAAGAAGCTTGACACCTTCCAAGACAAAGCAGCCCGCTTGATTGTTACCCCTTCCACAAAAACATTCACTCCCTCCACCACCAATGCAGCAGTGCGTGGACCATCTACAAGATACACTGCAAGAACTCACCAAGGTTCTTTAAGCAGCACCTTGCAACCCCATGAGCACTACCATCTAGAAGGACAAGAGCAGTAGATACATTGGAACCCCACCACTTATAAGTTCCGCTCCAAGTCACTCACCACCCTGACTTGGAAATATATCCCTGTTCCTCCACCGTCGCTGGGTCAAAACCCTGGAACACCCTCCCCAACAGCACTGTAGATGTATGTATACCACATGGACTGCAATGGTTCAAGAAGGCAGCTCACCACCACCTTCTGAAGGTAGGCAATAAATGCTGGTCGAGCCAGCGGCGCAAACATCCCGTGAATGCATTTTTAAGAAACCACGGGTAGGCTGCAGCCCGACTGCTGCAACCACCACCGGGTGGATCAGAACCTCCCCCCCCGCCCCCCTTCCGTTCCATCTCCATCCCTGGCTGCATTCTTCCTCTCTACCCCACTGAAGCTGAGGCTTTCTAAATCACTGTCTTCAATAAGCATTCCTGCTCCGGGCTGCTGCCTACTTCATCACTCAGAATGTCAACACAAAATAACACAGTACAACTGCGCATTCACGGCACTGACAGCAAACGCAGCCTTATTTCAACTGTTGCCTATGGAGGACCAAATACACGCTGTTTGTGCAGTGTAAATGCAATTGGGGAAAATTAACTACTCATCGTTTCCTGATCGATGGAGAAAATTGGTTCTAAAAGTTTCAATGGAACTAGTTTTTAGTTCCAAATAACCTACAAATTTACTGTAATTGATAAAATGATTAAAAATCACATGTATAACAAGAACATCACTTAAATTCTGCGAGACTGCCATCTACTGGAATTTAGTTTTAAGCTGTTATCATTTCCATTGCTGAAACATTAAGTGACATCTAGATTTTAAAATCTGCTGGACAATGAACTTGGCGTAATGTCTGTGGAAATCAATCCTAGTAAGACACACCAACTACCTTTTTGTGCAGTATCTTCTGAGATTCCAATCCTTGGCTTGGGAACTATTAAGCTCAGAGCCACATAAAACTCAATGTTACAGAGCAAGGTAATTCAGTGGAAATCATTTTGTTGTTTAAGGGTATATATGTATGTATGTGTTTATTAGCAAGCCAAAATAACATCAGTCCTTGGTGAACTCCACCCACATATATCACATTCCCTTTCCGTTTCTTGCTCTTAGCAAATACATTTTAATGCAAAATATATGTTTTGTTACAAGTTCCACCTTTTGGATCAGAAACTGTCTCCTGTTTTCTTTTCTTCTCCTTATCCAATTTTTTCTCCTCGACTCTTGATTGTTATCCTAGCCTGTGGGCTCTCATTTTTGCAGGCAGCTTTGTGTGATCTTGGGATATGGGTCTGATAATTTTCTCCACTTTTCTGCTCACTTCCACTCCAATTATCATGGGAGTGGGCCACAGGACCACAAATTAGATCAGAATCGGAATATACCAGGTTCATACATCAGAGGTTCTACGGGGCCTTTAATGTTTGGGGACATCCAACACCGGGAGTTCCCAGATCCCAAGTTTTCCTCCAAACCCCACACCATGCTGAACTGAAAGTATATTGCCGTTCCTTCACTATTGCTGGGAGAAGACCCTGGAACCCCCTTCCTACCAGCACGGTGGGTGTACCTACACCACATGGACTGCAGCATTACAAGAAGGTGATTCACCACCACCTTCTCAAGGGCAATTAGGGATGGTCAATAAGTCCTGGAGTGGCCGACGATGCTCATATCCCATGAAGTAATATAAAGAAAAATCCCCGCATTAGTGGCACGGAGAGGCATGTTCGCTGAATGGCAGTCATAGCCACCAGCATGGGTCAGGGTAGGGATCATGAAATGAACCCCAAAGCTTTTAATATGTACATATGAGAAAGAATAATCTGTCCCCCTTATAGTATGAGCCAACGGAATATTACATGATCCTTTCTAGCGGTTACCTTCCCCCCAATCCTGAGGCCCAGCACAGTACACCACAGCACATAGGGTCAGGATCTAAGTGGTCATCCAAGTTGTGCTCCTAAGAGCAACAGCAACAACAAACAATGTTCCCTCAAAGACACCCGACCACTCCTCGAAAGTTCACACCCATGCTACAAATATAAATTACTGGGTAATAGTGGCCATGTATCAAATTTAAAGGGCATACACATTTGAAGGTCAGTACACCCAAAAACAAAATTTAAGGGTATGTTGGCCACAAGTGCCAGGCAGTGTAGGAAATCTCCTCATGACAAAGACACTGGGTCAGTAGTGTCTCTAAAAGGCAGGAAGTGTAATGTTCAATTGTTTGCTGTTTGATGACATGTGTCTGTTGACTGATCGCTGTGTACGATTAGTTTTTTAAAAATAAATTTAAAGTGCACCCAATTATTTTTTTCCAATTAAGGGAAATTATAGTATGGTCAATCCATCTAGCCTGCACATCTTTGGGTTGTGGGGGTGACACCCAGGCAAACACGGGGAGAATGTGAAAACAGCACATGGACCGTGACCTGCGGCCGGGATTGAACCAAGGTCCTCAGCGTCATGAGGCAGCAGTGCTAACCCTGCGCCACCGTGCCGCCCCCAATGTACGATGAGTTAAGTCTGGGTGTGATTACGGATAAAAATAATTTACACTCTAGGCAAATCGATGGAAGCATGAGAGAGCAAATATATAAAAAGCATTGAATAAAGCTCCTGCACACATAGGGCATGATTCAACTAATTGGGAACAAATTCCCACAGCAAGCGTGTTTAGCCGTTTGTTTCCCGGTGCTCGCAGCGCTGGAAACACATGGCTATACAACATGACTCGTGTTGCATAAGGGGCCTCAGCAGGGAACTTGCGGCCGAGGCCGCACATAGCCCTTTTTACACACTGAGGAGATCCACTGCCTGGGCAGTGCCATGGGGTGCCCGGGCAGAACCAGGGAGGTGTTGGGGACGCAGGGGAGTTACAAGATTAACTGGTTTAGATGCTGTGCATAGAGTGGCCTTTAAAATTGGCGCTTCGGATCCTTGAGTCCCTAAGTTGCTGGCGGGGTGAGTGAATTTGAAGGGACATGTCGTGGGACCCGTTCCCTGAAGTTATTTTTCAAAGGATGTAGCCATCTCAGATGGCCACCTGCAAAGGACCAAGGGAATTATGACCAATCCAGGACTCAGACAGACTCAGAGCTTGTGTGTGTATTTGCAACCCAGATATCTAGACGCAATCAAAACCCCTGCTCATTTGCATTCTAATGGCCCATTTCCCCAAACAAAAGAACTATACTCAGGTAACCGATACAGATACAGACTAATCGGCGCCACTCCCTTTACTCAGGGAGCCCAAACAGCCAAGGTCAATGACCGCTCAGGACACGCCCAGCCATCAATGCATCCGCCCCTTTTTTGGCCAAAATCGAAGGCAGTGATTGAAGCCTGTCGAATTATTGGGTCCAAGTTAAGGACCGTCCCGAAGAACGCAAAATCACAGAGGGATAAGAAGAGACACAGACATGTGCTCGGTCTCTTTGGATCCGGCCTATGCCAACCCAGGTGCAGATAAGTTCAAGACCAACAATCACTACCAGACGGATAAGCCCAGCAGAAATAGAGCCACTTCTTCCACCCAGCCACGCAAGGTCCGGACAAAGGCCTTGTCCATCTGCATAGAGCCGGTTGCCCTGAAGTTAAGTATAGGTTATTGTAGTTGTCAGGTGTAGTTTAACTTGTAGTGTTTTGTGTTGCATGTCGAAGTAATCCTTGTGTGTAAATAAACCATCTTTGAACTTGAACTGACTAACAGGTTGTGTGGTCCTTTGATTGATATCCAGTAAAGCCTTGTGGTGGTATCATTTGATACCTGGCGACTCTAAAGAGCATCATCATTAATTGGCAATATTATTGGCGACTCCGGTGCCGATTGGCAACAAGTCCCAGACCATTTGTCAGAAAAAGTGCTCTATCTGTCAACGGCTTCAGCACCACCTTTTCTGTTCACCATCAACCTTTGCCGATATCCATTAAAATCTCTATTGGAGAACGTGGAGCACTAACCTGCATCTTCACTTGTGAATGTTGTAACGTATTGGTTACAGTTCAGTAGGTCTGAAGTTGTCCTCATAGCCCTATGTAGGTTGATTGTAACCTTACAACTACGTACAAATAAACAGTAAAGGATACAAACCAGGAACTGCCTCCATGCTTGCTGTTACACGCGGTCTGTCCACCGCTCGACTGACCTTTGGTGAGGGTCACGTGCTGCCTTACTTTACTGTGTGGGCAATACTGTACTTGGTTCTACAATAACTCTATGCCAGATCCTTACACTACAGCTCCCCCTAAGTCTTTATCCAATGTATTTTCAGTGATTATAGTTTGCCTTATGTCTTACATTGTTCCAACCATCATACATTCACATTGTCACTGCCACATTATCTCCCCCATTCAAGCGCTTGGATCTAAAGGATGGTCTGGAGGCCTTATTAAACCTTTCCATATCTCGTTCACACTACTGCCAGAAGAGTGGTAGGCTCTGTTCCTGCTGGTTCATCCTGTAGGTTTGGAGGTTGTTCTGGCATCTGGGTGCGCTCGTCAATATCTCTCTATTGCTTTGTGGGGATGGGCAGTCGAGTGATGAGGAAGAGACTCCTCCTGTTGCACCTGGAAGTTGTGTGTGGAGTTTCCTGCCCATCAGGAGTTCAGATGGGGAAAGGTTGTTTTGTAAATGGGTGGACTTGGATGTGAGCAGTGCTATTGAAAGTCCTCAACTTTTTCTTAGGAGGGCTTTTATTATAAAGACCCCTTTTCCAGCATCCTCAGTTGATTGTGGAATCTTGGGGAGCTGGGACAATAGTGGAAACCAAATGTGGTGGTGAAGTCCACAATGTAGTCATTTAAAGATTGTGGGCATTTATGGGTATAGAACTGTGAGGAGATGAGGACTCTCTTTGGTCCTGTTGTGCAAAGCACAGTTTGCTATGCTACCCTCAATTGCCTTGGAAATGCCTTTCCACCAGACAGTGAATTGGGCCTGTGTTCTACACTTGGTGATGCCAAGTCTAAACCTGAAGTGATGCTCTACCTTGGGATTCATTTCCTCCAACGTCCTCACAAAAGTGATTAATCTAGGCCTTGGAAATTTTATTTGGAAGTGTGAAATTCTGAACCATTGTTAAATATTTACAAGTATAGGTTCGGCTTTAAGAGTTTTCTGAATTTCAAGATGGCATTGCCGTTCACTTGGGGACAAGGGATTTCCAGTACTTTCTCGTTTTGTCAGGCTCCACTGCAATGTCGATTGTGCCCAGCTTAGAAAATAAATTTAATAACGGCTGCCTGGATCAACTGCCTGCAAAATCTCTTGCTTAGCGTTTTACTTTAAAGTTGCAAATTTATCAGAAATTGGCTTTGAGCAACAGTTTTTTTTTCAATTTGCTCTTCGGTTCAGAATTAATTAAAGATTTCTCAGGACTTGGAGTTTACAACAATTTAGTTCACCACTGCTAGGTGGAGTCTTCTGCTGCAGTAAGGAATATTACATTTCTTCCTCCAGCTTCCAAGCCTTTCTTTGTAGCTGGTTCCTGACAGTTTTTCCTCTGTATTTCTGTTTCTGAAGCTTCTTCTCAGGTCAGACTGCTTTGCAGAATTTCTTTCGCAGTCTTCCAACATTTTAGGTTGTCTCTGCATTTTCTGCGATGTCTGTTGTATCTCCACAAGCTGACACCATGTTGTTGGATGCCGGTTACAGTCTGGTATATCTGACCAAGTCTTTGTAGTCATACATAGGTTAACTGTGCGATGAGGACTGTCAGAGGATACAGCAGGATTTAGATTGTTTGGAGACTTGGGCGGAGAGATGGCAGATGGAGTTTAATCCGGACAAATGTGAGGTAATGCATTTTGGAAGGTCTAATGGAGGTAGGGAATATACAGTGAATGGTAGAACCCTCAAGCGTATTGAAAGTCAGAGAGATCTAGGAGTACAGGTCCACAGGTCACTGAAAGGGGCAACACTGGTGGAGAAGGTAGTCAAGAAGGCATACGGCATGCTTGCCTTCATTGGCCGGGGCATTGAGTATAAGAATTGGCAAGTCATGTTGCGGCTGTACAGAACCTTAGTTAGGCCACACTTGGAGTATAGTGTTCAATTCTGGTCGCCACACTACCAGAAGGATGTGGAGGCTTTAGAGAGGGTGCAGAAGAGATTTGCCAGAATGTTGCCTGGTATGGAGGGCATTAGCTATGAGGAGCGGTTGAATAAACTCGGTTTGTTCTCACTGGAACGACGGAGGTTGAGGGGCGACCTGATAGAGGTCTACAAAATTATGAGGGGCATAGACAGAGTGGATAGTCAGAGGCTTTTCCCCAGGGTAGAGAGGTCAATTACTAGGGGGCATAGGTTTAAGGTGAGAGGGGCAAGGTTTAGAGTAGATGTACGAGGCAAGTTTTTTACACAGAGGGTAGTGGGTGCCTGGAACTCGCTACCGGAGGAGGTGGTGGAAGCAGGGATGATAGTGACATTTAAGGGGCATCTTGACAAATACATGAATAGGATGGGAATAGAGGAATACGGACCCAGGAAGTGTAGAAGATTGTAGTTTAGTTGGGCAGCTCTAGGCATCTACAAATGGTCGGATCATCTTCATTAGTACAACTTTGAGGTTAAGTATCTCACAGGTTTGCACAACTGAGTAACTGATGATGCAGAACAACAATCTTACGTTCATAGAGCTCAGAACTGTTATCAAAAGCCTTCATATCTCAAAGACTATGGATGGGATTCTCCAATAATGGTGCTATGTCCCCACGCCCGCGAAAAAATGCACGCAAATCACTCTGGATTTACCAGGGTGATTCTCCGATTTGCAGGGGGCTAGCAGGTCTCTGGAGTAGTCCTCACAGCTCCGACTGCCAATACGGGGCCTTGCACTTCCGATCGGGGGTCCACGCAGGCGCACGGCGGCGACCTGCCGCCCCGTGTGACATGGCCGAACCACACCGCGGACTGGCACCAAGAAGACCAGAGCGGCCGCGGACTGAGTCCGCAGCCGCCACGACGAGTTCCCAACGGATGGAACCATGAGAGAACCATGGCGTCAGGAACGCGGCCAGCTGCACTCGGTGAATCGCCGCAGGGGCCTCTTTCAATGGCCCCCGACCGGCGCCGCGTTGTCCGCTCACATGCGATTGGCGCCGATTCTCCGGAGACCGGAGAATCGCGGGAGCGGCGTCGGACCCGATCTCGCGTTTGCCGCCCATTCTCCGCCCCCTCGCACCGATCGCGATTTCGGCGCGGAGGCTCAGAGAATCCCGCCCTATTTCTGCACCTAGAGAACATGGACAAGCTGAAGTCTGAGGTATGACATAATGTTTGTTGTCTGGCATGGTTTTATTTGAGGTCTTTAGTTTTGCAAGGGGAACAAATGTGATTATATTTTTAAAAAACATTCTTTCATGTGATGTGGGCATTGCTGGAAAATCGCCATAACTGAGTGGCTTGCTAAGTGATTCCAGAGGGCAGTTAAGAGTCAACTATATTTTTGTGGGTCTCAGGACACATGTAGGCGAGTCCAGGTAAGGACATCATATTTCCTTCTTTCTGTAGACCACAAATGAGTCCGAACCGAGAAGGTTAAAAAAAATTTGGTTTATTACACCACACGAACATTTACAATATACATCAGATCCCAGCAGGGTCTGTGCTGTCGGGACCATACCTGGCCGATTTTAGACAGAACTGAACCACGGATGATTTAGGGCTCCTGCCCCCTTAGCGGGCAAGCTCATATTCATCAAGACTCACGGGGAGTCTGATTGCTCCAACCCCTCGGTCGCCTGCGGGTTATCACACTTCTCTAAAAGACATTACTGAACCGGATATGTTTTCATGAAAATCAAAGATAGTTTCGTGGACACCATTGCTGAGGCTAACTTTCAATTCCACCACCTGCCACGGTGGGAGTTGAACCCATGTCCCCAGCCATTAGTCTGGGCCTCTGGATAACTAGTTCAGTGATATTCCCACTAAATCACCATCTCCCCGGTTACCTGGTGATTGCTCACTGTGTATGATTAGTTAAGCCTGGGTGTTGCTGCAGAGGAAACTAAACTACAGGGAAGTGGTGGGAAGCAGGAGAGAGCAAGCATTTTGAAAGGATTGAATAAAGCCGTTGCACACTTAGAGCTCGGTTTTCTAGCCCTGACCGCTGTCATGCTTGCACGATCCCGCCAAAAGTCAATGGACATCTGGCTGGGCTGCTGAATCTCCTACGGCAGATCCCACCATGGTGAAGCTGGAAAATCCTTGCCATAAAAATAGGAATATCATCTCTGCATATCTCTGAGGCACAAAAACAATAGGAAGGAAGTTAAAACGATCTTTATCACTATAGAAAAAGTTCAGGAAAACGTTAAAAAAATAAATTTAGAGTACCCAATTATTTTTTCTCCAATTAAGGGGCAATTTAGCGTGGCCAATCCACCTAACATGCACATCTTTGGGTTGTGGGGGTGAAACCCACGCAGACATGGGGAGAGTGTGCAAACTCCACACAGACAGTGACCCAGGGCCGGGATCAAACCGGGTCCTCAGCGCTGCAGTCCCTGTGCTAACCACTGTGCCACATGCTGCCCCTGTGCCAGGAAAACCAATGGGATTAAAGGCTGAGAAGTTCACTGGATCTGATGACATGTATATGAGGGTCTTGAAAGAAGTGGCTGCAGAGACAGTGACACTTTCGTTATAATTCCCCAGTTTCTGGAAAGGTCCTAACAGATTGGAAAGTGAAAATGTAACACCTCAAGTAGGCGGGAAACAGAAATCAGGAAACTGTAGGACAATTAGCCTAACAATGTCATCTGGAAAATGCTAGAATCCATGATTAAAGAATAATAGCGAGGCAGCAAGGTGGCGTTAGCATTGTTGCCTCACGGCGCCGAGGTCCCAGGTTCGATCCCAGCTCTGGGTCACTGTCTGTGTGGAGTTTGCACATTCTCCCTGTGTTTGCGTGGGTTTCACCCCCACAACCCAAAGATGTGCAGGTTATGTGGATTGGCCACGCTAAATTGCCCCGTAATTGGAAAAAATGAATTGGACACTCTAAATTTATTAAACAAAATTTAAAAAAATAAAGAATAATAGCAGGACACATAGAAAATTATAATAAAATCAGTCAGACACAATGTATAAATTTATTAGAGCTCTTTAGAATGTAGCAAGCAGAATGGATAAGGGGGAGACGTAAATCGTGAGATTTACTGGCATCGTTGTGTCCCGTGTCGGGCGTGGCAAGGCTGATGGATTGCGCCCAAGAACTCATGACTTTGGACATATGGATAAATCATTGGCTAACTACCAGGAAACAGAAAGTCAGGATAAGTGGGTTTTTTCCAGGTTGACAAACTATAGCTAGTGGAATGCCATAGGAGCCTCAGATATTTAAAATATAAATTAATGACTTGGAGGAAGTGAACAAATGCATTGTAGTCAAATTTGCTGAGACAAAAATAGGAAAACAAGCTGTGAAGAGGACACAGTCTGCAAAAGGATGTATATAGATAGGCTTAGTGAGTGAAAAAAACATTGATGGAGTATAATATGGGTAAGTGTGAGGTTTTCCACTTTGGTGGGAAGAATAAAAAAGCCAAATGTTATTTTCACGGAGATTGCAGAACGTTGTGAAATAAGGGGATCTAGGTGTCCTTGCACATGAATCACAAAATGTTAGCATGGAGGTACAGCAAGTAATTAGGAAGTTTAGTGAAATGTTGGCCTTTATTGCAAGGAGGACAGGGTATTAAAATAAGGAAGTCTTACTACGACTGGACAGGGCATTGTTGAGACCATGCCCAGAGTACTGTGCACAGATTTGTCCTCTTTACTTAAGGAAGAATACTTGCACTGGACACAGTTCAAAGAAAGTTTGGTCGGTTGACTCCAGGGATGAAGAGATTGTCTTATGAGGAAAGGTTGAGCAGATTGGGCTTCTACTGATTGGAGTTTAGAAGTTTGAGAAGTGGTCTTATTAAAACTTATGATTCTGAGGTGGTTTGTCAGGATAAATGTTGAGAGGATGTTTCCCATAGGTGGGAGGCGGGGGGGGGGGGGGGGGGGGGTGGAGGAGAGGGGGGGGGGATAAAGAACTAGGGGGCACAGTTTTAAAATAAGGGGTCTTCCATTTAATATGGAGAAGAGGAGGGATTCCTTCAGTCGGAAGGTTTTTGGTCTTTGGAATCCTCTACCCCAGAGAGTAGTGAAGGCTGGGTCATTGAATATATTCAAGGCAGAGTTGAACAGATGTTTAATCTACAAGGGACTCAAGGGTGTTGGGGGCAGGCAGGAAAGTGGGGTTAAGGCCACAATGAGATCAGCCACAGTCTTATTGAATGGCAGAGCAGGTCCAGGGGTCATATGGCATACTCCTATCCTATTACTTATGTTCTTATTTTCTTGGAATGGTTCCCCTGTGGATATCTGGCACTGTTGAGCATCAACAAACGATTACATATGAATGCCATCATAGCTGTCCTGGCCTCACCTGTGAACTTTCCAATCAATGTAACATTGAGAAAAAGAAAGCTGGGTAGATTTTGCCCTTCCTAGACAGGAGTATGACAACCAATTATAGTGTCCTGACCGTTGCCCTTACTGAGATGAACCAATTCGATGTGGATCACAGAGCAAGACGGCCTTTCCGGTTTCCATTTAACATGAGGGTTCTGGACTTTGTTTCCTTCCCTCTATATTTCACCAGCAACAATTTACATTTATATAATAAAACATGCCAACGAGTTTCATGTGACCAATATAAAACTAAGCCACATAAGGAGACATTAGCAATATTTGTGGAGAGAGAAACAGATTGTTTTAGGTTTGCGACTTTTCAGAGCAGAAACGTTAACATTCTTCTCTCCAGATGCTGCTTGATTTGCTGAGTATTTCCAGCAGTTTTTGTTTTTATTTCAGATTTCCAGCACCCAAAGGATTTGTCTTGTGTAAGGAGATATTGGGGAGAATTCTGAGTCTGTGTTTACTATCAGTGAGAATAGCGACGGGGATAGAAAATTTGACGAGAATCAGAATATGAGATCGCAATTTCCGATTTTCCAGGCCTCTCGTCGGCGGGGCAACGGGAAATCCACCGTGGAAGGCCGGGAACCTTATTTTAATGCATTATAAAATCATTAACACGTCTTCCCTCCGGAACTTCCCTATTCACTGAATATTCATTGGCGATTTAGAGTAGCTATATGAAAACAGGAACATGGAAAAGGGTATATCGGAGGTAAGCGCCCAGGACTCCATTACCACCCAGGGTTCCAGTCATAGAGGGGGCACTGGAGAGCAGTACCCAGATAGGTTCAACTCAGGGCCGGGGGTGGGGGTGTGGGAATTAATCTCGGCACCTTGGGGCATAGGATCGATCGCAGGCCTTAGCAGTTCTTCATGTCTGGGAACCTCTAGGTTTAAAGGGGTCTGGGAGCTGATATTCAGACAGTGCTTCCCGTGTTCTCCCTTCTGGGCGTGTGGAGATATAAGTGCAGAGAGATTGCTCTTCCAGAGTGCCTTTCCTGCTATAAGGGGAAACCAGATGCCTATTCAGCTCCCTGACCCTCCCTTGATGAGTCAATTGTGCCAATTAAGTCAGCATTGCAATGCATGAGTGCGCCACTGACTGGTACCCAATTTGTAACCCTTTGGAAGTATTTAAAAAACCTTTTGTTGCAGTTTTGTGTGTACTTCAGCCCTATGCTCCTGATCTATGAACACCCAGTGTGAAGAGGGGAGGGGAAGGAGGAGGATCTCCTCATGAACCTCTCCTGAGCCTGGCCAAACTTGCCATAAACAGATTCAAGGCGGGACTTCCGGTGACGGCAGGCGGGAGGCAGCCGCACACTGGAGGGCTCCTGCTCAGGAATAGACATTTCGGGGTTTTAACGCCCGGTCCCAGGCGTAAGAAGGCATAGGGAGGAGAAATGTCCAAGCTTGGGAAAAAAACGGCCGTGAAAAAGGGAGTTAATGAAAGTCCGCCGGTGAGTGGAAAAGTCAGCGCGGGAACTGTAAGGAAAGCGGAGGCTGGAGCACCAGGGGAGGCCGCATCGCTCACAACAGAAGAAACGACCAGTTGTGGAACTTGAAAATAAAGTGATGGTTGTGGAACTTGAAAAACAGTTCACAAAGCACATGGAAGCGATGAAGAAGGAGATGGGTCGGTATTGAAAGTGCTGGTGGAGGAGGGCGGCAGTATCAAGCGCAGTGGCGGAGGTGCAGAAGCAAGGTGAGGCACTGAAGGAAGTGGAAGAGGTATTATCACAGCACAGTGATCAACTCATCTCGATGGGAAAGGAGTTGCAGAAGGTGACAGAGACCAACAAGGGTCTGCGAGCCAAAATGGAAGACCTGGAAAACAGATCCAGATGGCAGAATCTGAGGATTGTGGGTCTGCCCGAAGGGATGGAAGGCCCGAGGCCGACGGAGTATTTTGCCACGATGTTGGCGGAGCTATTGGGGGAGGGGGACGATCCCTTGCGATACGAACTGGATCGGGCTCATCAGTCGTGGAGGCCTATGCCAAAGACAAGTGAGCCGCCAAGAGTAGTAACTGTGTGTTTCCGTAGATACAGCGTGAAGGAGAAGATCCTGTGCTGGGCAAAGCAGAAGCGGGTGTTGCAGTGGGCTGGAGCTGGTATACGCATATATCAGAACATTACAGTGGAGCTGGCAAGGAAGAGGGCTGCCTTCAGCCGGGTGAAGAAGGCACTGTACATCAGCAAGGTGCAGTGTGGCATAGTATATCCAGCTAAGTTGAAGGTGACCTACAAATCCAAGGACTTTTGTTTTGGGACGGCGGAAGCGGCGGAGGAGTTTGCGAAGGTAGAAGGACTGTGGCAGAATTGAGAAATGGAACTGAGAGTGGGTCGTGTACCGATGTAGCCTCATGTAACTTTATTTTTTCACTGTGTGTTGACCTGCAATGGAAGTTAGTTAGCATCAGTGTGCGACAGGGGCTAACTGATATACTAAATGAGTCAACGCTGTATATTTGGACAAGGGAAGAGTTGGACTTTCATTTGCAATGATGGTTCTTTGGGGCTTGGGTGTGTATGCTGGGGTTGTGTGCTAAAGGGGATTTCTTGGTTTTCCTGAGACCGGGCAAGGTGGAAGGAGACCCGGGCAGGGGCCTCCACGTTGGCCGGTTTAAGCCGGCCAGTGAATGGGAGTGAGGTGGGGGGAGGGGCTGCGGCCATCGGAGCCTGGTAGAATAGGTTTCGGTGAGTTTAGCCGGGGTGAAAAGTTGGGGGAAGGATCCGAGGTTGGGGGGAGGAGTTTACAAGAGGAAGTGGAGGGGAGGTGTCTGGGAGGGGAGGTGGGGGGGGGGGCGGGTGTCTACAATTCATGGGAGTCATTCACGGTACTCTTTCGGGGATTGGATGGCATTGAATATTAGGGGGGTGGTTTTGGGGGGTGGACTGTATTTGTCAATGGTGATCATAGGCAATTCCTGATTCTTTTTTCCTTTTCTCCTCCTTGGGAGGGTTTGTTTTATTTGATGCTTATATTGTCAGATGGATCGTTGTTTGGGGGTGGTGGGAGGATGGGATCATTGTTGTTGATAAGGGGATTGACATTGTATTCGTTACCGTTTACTGTTTGTTAGTGGGGTGTAAATTCTGAAGAAAATGTGAAAATGGAGAATAAAAATATATATTTTTTAAAAATAGGTTCAATGCATCAGGCAATCGAGGGGGTTGTACGACTCAACTGTCTGGCCCTCTAGCACAGCTACATTCATGGCCAGATGTTCCTGGAAAGGGAGCACGCAGTCCACTGCACCCTCAAGGGCTTCCGTGCCCGTTGTGTGCTGCAAGGGCTGGGGTGCCTTATTGACCCCTTTAACCACATTTTGCTTTGAGTTTCAAGTCTCATTTGTGATTCACTTTTTCATTAAGGCAGTTTCCCTTTAAGGGACTGCCCCTTTAATTTGGCCCACAGTTTATTTGACTTAGTTTACTTAGTTATTTGTGTTAATCAAAATAGATGGGAGTGTAGCTCCCAAACATTGAACTCCAAGGCTCACAGTCACGTCAACATAACAGAGAGGCGACACAGATGTGACCCCAATGCAAGGAGTTATGGTGAATATAGGGGGGGACGGTGCTTAGGCACTCAAGGGTCGAAGCTTTTCATTGAGATGAAGTTGAGAGGGACAACAGTAGAGAAGGTGCAATTGTGTGATGGGGAAGGAGTGAGGCTCAGTGGCAAGGCACTCACATAGGGTGGATGCACTTGGGTGGATGTCCCACAGCCAGGAACAGAGCTCTGCTGAGGAGGGGGAGGCTGGGCCCATCGCTCGTCTGGGAGCCGGGCCACATATGACGAGTATTCTGGTGTCGAACTTCCTACCTCCAGATGTTAGAGGTCCAGTGCTGGAGAAGGCTGCGCCTGCTTCCCAGGGACAGTGGACCATGTGTGCCAGGTTATGCTAAAGTTGGCACCACATGGACTGGGAGGTCATCCATTGCCTGTGGCTGTGGAAGTCATTGCCCCTCTGAACTTCTATGTCAGCAGCTTGTTTCATGGCTGCGTAGGTGACCTGTGTGGCATATCCCAGTCAGCAGTATTACAGTGCACAAGGGAGGTCACAGATGCACTATTTGCGGGGGACTACATGTCATTGACTTGGACCAGGGCCAGGCTATGGGTCTCAGACGCATAACATGCATGCCCCAGGTGCAGGGTGTCATTGACTGCACCCACCTGGCTCTGCGCTCCCATGGAGGCATGAGGCACCATTTGTGAACCACAAGGGATGCCATTTCTCAATATCCAGGTTGTCGGTGACCACACAATGCACAACATGCAGGTGTGTGCTCGTTTCACAGGAGCGTCCATGATAGTTATACCTTCGGGCGCTCAGCTGCCTTTAAGGAAAAACAGAGGCTGGAGGATGGCTTCTCAGGGACAAAGGCTACCCACAACGGAGATGGCTGATGATACCAGTGTGGAGGTCATGAACAACCACTGTGATTGCTACAAGGCTCATGCGTCAATACGTGCGTTGATTGACCAGGCGATTGGACGGCTTGAGATGCAGTGTCTATCGGGGGGAGTCCTCCAATACAGCCTCCAGAGTGTGTCTTGCATCATAGTGGTCTGCTGCACTCTGCACAACCTGCTACTGCAGCGGGAAGAACAAATGGAACAAGAGGAGATGGAGGAGTTGCACATCTCCTCAGGTGATGAGGAGGGGGTGAGGGGCAACCCACAGAGGAAGTGGAGGAAAAACATTGGGCAATAGCCAGGGCCCCCAGGTGGCGCAGGGCTAGGGATACTCCCATTGACTCTTTGGTGAAGACCAGGACAATGTTGTGAAGAGATCTCCCCCCATGGGATCTGACATCTGTCACTACTGTGGTGCCTACAGAAGGTCATTGTGACGGTGGCTACATTCATGTGCAGGGAGCTGAAGTGAGTGGCCGCATGCTGCAGGAGAATGATGATGACCTGCAGTGAGAACAGAGCGATGCTCCTCGCATCCTGAGCGAAATGTATGACTCCTGCCGGACAGAGAGCTGAATGCTTCCATCAATGAACGGACTTATTATGGGGTGCAGATATGCTAAATGTCAATTCTCAGCTGCTACTGCCTGCTCCGAGATCAGGATCCTGGGCTTTTCGCCACCTAGATACAAGTTGGGCAGATTCTCAACACATTTTCAGTCCTTGGCATCTTCATCACTAGAGAAGACTGGCAGACACGGGAACCTGGAATGTTGATGTTGGGGGAGTGGAGGCTTAAACATCTATGGATGGTGGGAGGTTGTGGGGGGTGGTGGTTGGGCTGGCAGTCCCATTGCAGGAGCAGCGTGTCTTTACTGCATCATCAGTGTGGGAGATGGGAGAGTCATAGCACTGCCATTTTATTTCATTCATTCATTTCATTTCTCACACTCCACAGGGATGAAGCGTCGATTGTGCATGAGGAGTTTACAGAGCATGGCACCATGACATGACAGCATGAAGGACCTGCATGGGTAAACAAAGTGATGTTTAATATAAAAGAGGAATGGTCACTTACCTCTACTAGTGCTGAGGTTCACCCGTGCCTACAATGCGCCAATAGTTTCTTACGCTTCCTCACCTTCCCTCTGCGTCTAGATGTATACCCAAGATCCATAGCTGAAGTTGAGGCTGCATGCTGCCTTTCACACCCTGTTGGCTGAGATGACTTTCTGGGCTCCGGGCCTACTTGCGGGCTGCACATGTATGGCAATGCTGGTCTCCTTGGTTTACGGGGCAGATGTGTCACTTACAGGGTGGTGGGTACCAAATAGGCTGGATACCCCAGGGCCTGGCGCATTGTAGGCACGGGTGAACCTCAGCACTAGTAGAGGTAAGTGACCATTCCTCTTTTATATTAAACATCACTTTGTTTACCCATGCAGGTCCTTCATGCTGTCATGTCATGGTGCCATGCTCTGTAAACTCCTCATGCACAATCGACGCTTCATCCCTGTGGAGAAGGCCAGGGCTGCAGTTCTGCCTATCATCTTCCCCTCAGGTGCCTAGGACCCTGGGTTCCTCCATGGGATAGAGGGGCAGCTGAGTGAGATCAAGAAGCCTTGTCATTCTGTGGCGCTGACACACGTGGATTCCCACCTGTGCATGTACCATTGAGCTCATTCCCTCAGTCATGGAAGCCATGAGTTGAACCAAGGAACGGACATCCCCCACCATGGAGTGCACAACCTGAGCAAAGGTCTGCACTGTGGACATCACCCTCATGGTGTGAGCCTCATTTTGTTGGAGTGACGGCACCATCTCCTCAGACAGAAGACAATGGGACTCCTCCAGTCGACCTTGAAGTCCGAGGTGGGATGTTGTCATCCATTCCTGATGCTCATGACTTTGCCTTTGTAGATCCAGCAATTTTATACTCAGGGGGACATCATTGGTCAGGGGCTCAGCGGAGTCCTGGGCTCCGGAATCCCTCTGAGTGCTGGATCCTTGGGATGTTCCTGCCTCCGTCCTGCTGTGGATCTTCAGTTGTGAGGTGTTCACCAGTCAGTGACCCAGAAGCCTGCCTACTACTTAATCCCACCGAGGTGTGAGTATCCATGCTGGTGGAGGGTGTGGCTGTCAGTTGTGACGTTCCCTCGATGCTTGTCTCTGAGATATCTTTTTCAGAGCTGCTCTGGTCTGTGGTCTCCAGAGGGGACAAGGATGGTCTGGGCTGGTTGACTGATTGACCTGCAATGGAAGTTAGTTAGCATTAGTGTGCAACGGGGCTAACTGATGGAAGGAAGTTAACTCACGTGAGGCTTTCACCACCACTGGATGTTTTGGGGTTCTCATTTCTGACTGGTGCCCTCACCTTGCCCTCTGCACAGGTATGGTCCTGCTCCTCACCTGTCAGCTCAGGTGCTCTCTCTTCATAGGATGTTAGGCATCTCACTTGGGCATGACTCCGGCAGGCTGTGCACACTCATGCCGGTTGTGCTCGAGTTTGCCCTGCAATGAGACAGATGAGAGTGTAGGCGGGAGTCTTGCCGGGTTAGATGAAGTCTGGCATGCATTGGACATGAGTGCGAATGGGGATATGAGGAACAGATTATCTGCTGGGCGGACGTGGTGAGTGAGGGGGAAGGGTCCATGAGAAGTGTTGGGAACCCGTGAGGTGGCTGGGTGAGAGATCACTGTGGAATTGTGAAGGGATTGTAAAAGGCTGCAGCAGAAGATATTAGGAGGTGGACTTACCCTGGCTGCATGAAGTAGGCCATTTGTCTTTTTTCGGCTGTTTCCCAGCTCTTACGGAGGAAGCTGCACTCACTATAGCAGCCACAGCCTCCCAGGCCGGGGTGGTGACCTTGCTTGATGGACGCCTGCGTAATCACAGTAGAGGATGTCACACCTCTGCTCAACACCATCCAGGAGTTTGGTGAGGGCAATGAGGACATTTTGCTAAATATTTGGTGAGTTTTCCTGCTGATGCGATGGCGGAATTCTCACCGGTTTTCTTACCGGAACCAACACTTTGAAAGAAAAGGGAGATTCCACTCATTAGATCAAGCTTGGTCAAAAAGAAGGTTTTAATAAGTTTGTTAAAGGAGGAATGTGAGTTAGAGAGATGGAGAGATTTAAAGTGAGAATCCCAGAGCTGAAGGCCCAGCGAGCCCAAGGCAGAGCCACCAATAGTGCTGCGATTATAATCGGGGTGCTCAAGTGGGTACAATTAGATGAGCCCAGATAACTTGGAGGGTTATGATGCTGGAGGAGGTAACTGAGATAGGGAGAGGCATGACCACGGGGATGTTTGAAAACAAGGAAAACAATTTTTAAATCAAAGATGTTACTTGACACAGAGCAAATGTAGTTCAGCAAGAGCAGGGTGATAGGTGGACAGGATTTATAATAGTCTTTATTATTGTCATATGTAGGCTTACATCAACACTGTTACTGTGAATAGCCCCTAGTCGCCATACCAAGGCGCCTGCTCAGGTACACCGAGGGAGAATTCAGAATGCCCAAATTACCAAACAGAACGTCTTTCTGGACTTGCGGGAGGAAAGCGGAGCACCCGGAGGAAACCCATGCAGACATGGGGAGAACGTGTAGACTCAGCACAGACAGTGACCCAAGCCGGGAATCGAACCTGAGACCCTGGTGCTGTGAAGCAACAGTACTAACCATGTTTAAGACATGGCAAGGGAGTTTTGGATGACTATAAGTTTGCAGAGGGTAGAATTTGGGAGTACAGCCAGGAGTGCATTGGAATAGTCAAGTCTGGTGGTAACAATGACATGAATGAGTGTTTCAGTAGCAGATGAGGTGAGATAGGAGCAAAGTGAGAAACGTTACTGAGCTGGAAATAGACTGTCTTAATGATGGTGCAGATATGTAGTTGGAAGCTCATCTCAGGATCCATCTCCTTACTTTTACCTTTAAAATAAAAATCTATTTATTTACTTTTTTTTCTTTATTAATTGCAACAATTTCCTTTCCTTCCCATCGCTGGTTCCCTGTCTCCGTGTTGTGTCTCTCTGTCTTTACCCTCTTTGATACTTCATTTCTCTATTTCTTTGCTTCTTTTTTAATAATCAGAATTTATCTGTCTTTCTATGTGTTTTGTTCTTCCGATTTTCTCCATCGAAAATTCCTCACTGTACGACCTGCAAAGACTATCCTTATGCATCTTCTGCCTCTGTCATTCACTATCTTTGCCATCTCAGGGCTCCATCCGAGTAATCAACATATCTTGAGTTGCTTACTGACACCGACATATACATGCTGCTACCATTGCTTGAAGTTGGTGACAGCTGCTGCTGCATTAACCAATATGACAGCATTGTTTCACATCGATTTTGGAATGTATTTTTTATTTGGACTGCGTGAGAAATTACTCCAACATTAATGACAAAATGCTTCATTTGCATTGAGGCATATTTTCCAGTCATTCTTTTTTTTAGAATTTATTTTATTACGGCTAACACAACAATACACACAGAAACAACAGTTTAATGGTGAATATTTTCAGGCCTCAAAAATACAAATTACACCATTTATAGATTCCTCGATAAAATAGCATTTTACGTGAAAATGTAACAAAAGCACTTGAAAAAATTAACACAAATTAAAATGATAAGATATTGGGTTTGTTCAGTCATGTTTTGTAAATCTAGCACAAGTATGATGTTGCTTCTGTTTTAATTGACAAGCATGGGAAGGAAACAGAAACATTTAGTCCTCGTACTTTTCAAATTAGATTATCATCACAACGAAATTCAGATGAAATTACGGAAAGCTATTTGCACATTTGGAAACAAATATTTACAATTGTACGATTACCCTTATCTATTTTAACCTACACATTTGGAATTTAAGCCTGGGTTTAAAAATATATATTTGGAAGCTTTTATATTGATTTTAATCATAACAAGTCTGGATGTTAACTGCCAATTATATTCTTTCCCAACCTGTCACTGCCTAGAATCTGTGACCAATTTTATTTCCTACAAGTTTACAATCTTAACGGGATAAATATGACAGCCAGTGGTACAACATTACACATACATCTTAACAGTTCTCCACTATAATTAGTGCCTTCATGGCATACTGAGAGTGAAAAATGTAACTTTAATTTGATGAAATTATTTTTGCATACCACTTGTTATGAGGCAGTTTCTGAATGTTAAAGCTACATGGCAAAAGGGCAGCACGGTGGCGCAGTGGGTTAGCCCTGCAGTCTCACGGCGCTGAGGTCCCAGGTTCGATCCCGGCTCTGGGTCATTGTCCATGTGGGGTTTGCACATTCTCCCCGTGTTTGCGTGGGTTTCGCCCCCACAACCCAAAAGATGTGCAGGGTAGGTGGGTTGGCCACGCTAAATTGCCACTTAATTGGAAAAAAAAAATGAATTGGGTACACTAAATTTATTTTTTTAAAAAGCTACATGGCAAACACTGATAATTACATTCTAAGTCGGTAGACATTATTCATTAAATTAGACCAATGCTGACATTCCAAAGAACATTATCCATGCTTTATTGTGGGTAATGTAGACTCATTTACTTGTATACAAGAAACAATTTCAATTAAAAGTTCCTGACACTTGTGGTTTTAATAGTTTATAAAGTCTATCAGTAATTGATAGCACATTTAAATAATGTGTGACTTTGTGCATTGCAAAGCATCAATCTTCAGGACATGTTCCAGTGGCTTGTTTAAAAATTTTACCGTAGGGTGACTTTTGTTATGTTTTTAATTGCATTATAGAACTTGCTATTGATTACAAGCTCTAGTTAATTAATAAAACAAGTTGTTGTTCAATATTGTTGAAACATTTTGAGGAAATTGAAACATAAAAATGTTTATGCATACATTTGTATACTTGGTGTATTTAGTTTTATTTTATGCCTTTTTGTTATTTAGTGCTTGCTAACAATATGTTAGTAGCCAGTTTGATTTCGTTTAATTTATTGTTGCCTTTGTAAAAGAAGTTTTTTCTGTTGCTCAGTACTTGATGAAAAAGTTTCCCCAAAGAGCTGGCGATGAAAACCTCAGTAATTGTCTGTATTATATGGATCATTGACCTTGAACACTGCAACTGTGTAACCGACTGTCCATTTATCTGGAAAATTACCACATGGCAAGATCAGATTAGACAGTTTTACAAGATTTGCTGCAGTGCCTGCTAGTATATATTATTAGATACCGGACCATACCAATTCCACCGCCTCATCCCAACCGCTTACCCCCCCCCCCCCCGCCGACCTCCCACAATGTATTGCCCCTTAACTAACCTGAGGTCAAACATCGATTGTGTGTTGTAAGACTGTTAACCCATTGTACACCATACTTCTATCTGGATTTCAACACTAAGATTTTTTATTTGCCTGTTACGTTTATTCCCGATAAATAAAATTGTTTTTCCAATCTGTAATTACTTTTTTTTTGTCTACCTACTGCACAATATGTTATGCAGCATCAGCTGCTTGTGAAGAAGATAGACAACCTGTTCCAAATTTAACAATGAACCTTTTTACCTCACTGAAGGGAGGCTCACAAGAAAATCATGAGTTGGCTCATCATCCAGATTCTCTCCTCGTTTTCGCAGAAGGATTTTGCAGCAATGGCTGACACCCATTGTGAGGATTGGCAGGCATTTCATCATTTGCTGTAATATGGCAGGGCTGTGCCACTGATGAATTGAATATTTTAAAATAATAATTATTCAGTGTTATTAGTTTAATAAATGCTAATTTGAAAGTAGGTGTCAGCGAAATAAGGTAACTAAAATGAGCGGGAATTTTTTTCAGGCCTGCCACTCAGGCAAACAGGGTGCATAATACCCCCAAACTGGTGGGGATTGACCTACCACTCCATTGTTGCCATAGTAATGTTTCCCTGGGCCCTCTGCTTGATGTCCATAAATGTACTGGGTCAGGCTTGTGGTCTTGCTACTTTATAAGCTAATTTGAAATCTTATGCAGTGTCCAATGACATACATAAAACCCTGAGTGCAACTTTTCTACTGAGCATATCAGAATGTGCTCCATTCAATCTCCATATCAGCATGAGATCTTGAAGGTAAGTTCTACTCCATTTTTGTGTTGTTGGGAAGTTGTAGTTGTGCTCTGCGAGACCCAAACAAACTCCAGCTGTGCTATTACCATTGCAGCGCCCCCTGTTTTTAAAAAAATCATTCAAGGGATGTGGGCTATGCTGGCTGGGCCAGTGGTAAGCACTGCTGCCTCACAGCACCAGGGACCTGGGTTGGATTCCGGCCTTGGGTGACTGGCTGTGTGGAGTTTGCACTTTCTCCCGTGTCTGTGTGGGTTTCCTCCGGTTTCGGTTTCCTTCCATAGTCTAAATCTGTGCCGGTTAGATGGGGTTACAGGGATAGGGTGGGGGAGTGGGCCTGGGTACAGTGCTCTTTCAGAGGGTCGGTGCAGACTCGATGGGTTGAATGGCCTCCTTCTGTCCTGTGGGGATTCTATGGATTCTACTCTATGGTTTCTAATTGCCCTTGAGAAGGTGGCGGTGAGCTGCCGTCAGAACCACTGCATGTGAACAAAAGAATAAAGAACAACAAATGTGCTCTTGGTAAATCCTGGGAGTTCCAGGATTTTGACCCAGCGACAGTGAAGGACCGGTGATATATTTCCAAATCAGGATTATGAGAGTCTTGGCGGGGAACTTACAGATGGTGGTGTTCCCTGGTAGCTGCTGCCCTTGTCCTTCCAGATGGTAGTTGTCATGGGTTGGAAGGTGCTGCCTAAGGAGTCTTGCTAAGTTTCTGCAGTGCATCTTGTAGATGGTACACGTCTTTCAGATTGGTAACCCCAACCCCCCCAACCTGTCCACCCAGGAACCTACTTGCTCTAACTCAGAGGCAGACCAGGCTACTGAAATATCAGATGGGCTGGAGTCACTGAGCTGCCTCATGCTGTTTGTTTTCTGACCACAGCCTGGCAGCCTGTTGCAATTAAGGCACAGTCACGGTGGGCTTAAAAAAGAAGAAAAACTTCCATTTGTGTAACACCTTCTATGACCAATGTTGGTTTCAAAGCATTCTCCAGCCAATGAATTACTTATGAAATATAGCCGCTGTTACAGGAAACATGGCAGCCAATTTTCACACAGCAAACTCTGACAGTAATGACCACATAATCTGTTTGGGACCTTTTTTGACACACATGTATATGGCAGGATAACAGGATTATTTTAAAAATAAAGCTATAGGAACTATTGTATCCATCCACACAGGCAGGTGAACCCTGAAGTTAGCATCTCATTGAAAAGAGCAGCATCTGTGGCACTTCACCCTCACTATTACCCTGGAGTTGATGAGCATCTCCAATACTGAAGTGAGATTTGAATCCATAACTTTGTCATCCAGAGGGGAGAGTGCTATTAGCTGAACCACTAATGGATAGACAGTCAATATATTCTACTGGTTATATCCTGGATTCAGATGTAAAGGGAAACTCTTCTAACCTTTTATTAACTGGTACAATATAGATTGGAATTAATGGCCAACAGACAGTCATTTTCAATAGTGTACAAATATAATGTAATTGAAACCAATACTGTAAAAAATACACATATTATATATATATATATATATATATATATAATCAGATGAGAATCTGATAGGACTGTACATGAGCAAGTAGCCAGTTAGCACTATCTATGTCCCAACATGAAGAATGGCTACTAGCAATGGACTGGGGTGCCAGCACTGCCAGTTGTTCAGTTTTCCAGCAATGAGCCAATACATTCAAAGAACAAAGAACAAAGAAATATTCTACACAGGAACAGGTCCTTTGGCCCTCCAAGCATGCGCTGACCATGCTGCCTGTCTAACCTAAAACATTTTACACTTTCGGGGTCCGAATCCCTCTATTCCCATCCTATTCATGTATTTGTCAAGAAGCCCCTTAAACGTTACTATCGTACCTGTTGTGTTTGGTCTTCTGTACCTTGCAAAGGACTCCACCAAACACCTAGACTTGTCCAAACCAGGATCTTTATTGAAATACATGTGGTAAGATAACGATCTGTTACAGAGCAAGTTATCATTTAGTTTCTTTGTACTCCTCTGGAACTATACCTAGCATGACTGTTCACCTGTATGTCTTACTACCATCTCCTACAACCATCTCCCGATGGCCAGATGTGTCTCCCATTATATGGGAGTCCCTGGTCACAAGACCATGGCCTTGAGACCGCATGGCATGTCTCCATTGCCACCTGCTGAGTGGAGGTCTTTCTGGTGGACCATCTTTCTATGATATTGCTTACAGATATATCACCACAGTACCTACTTCCACCACCATCTCCATCAGTGGGTTCCAGGCACCCACTATCTGTGTAAAAAACTTCCCTTGTACATCTCCTCTAAACTTTGCCCCTCGCACCATAAACCTATTTCCCCTAATAACTGACCATCCACTCTGTCCATGCCCATCATAATATTGTAGACTTCTACCAGGTCACTCCTCAACCTCAGTTGTTCCAGTGAGAACAAACCAAATTTATCCAACCTCTCCTCAGAGCTGATGCCCACCAAACCAGGCAACAGCCTGGTAAACCTCTTCTGTACCCTCTGCATTGCCTCCACATCATTCTGGTAGTGTGGCAACCAGAATTGAACATTATATTCCAAGTATGACCTAACTAAAGCTCTATACAACTGCAGCATGACTGGCCAATTTTTATACCCAATGCTCCGGTAGATGAAGACAAGCATGCCTTATGTCTTCTTGACTACCTTCCCTATCTGTGCTGCCATTTTCAGTGGCCTGCGGATGTGTACACCCAGATCCCGCTGCCTGTCAATAGTCTTAAGGGTTCTGCCATTTACTGTATATTTCCCACCTGTATTTTACCTTCCAAAATGCATTACCTCACATTTTAAGAAAGGAAGAAAAGAAATGAAGAAAAAAACTTCAGGAGAGGAGTCGTAAAAATTACAGATATTACATTACTTTTATTTTACAAGAATATATACTCAAGATAGAAAGGTAAATGGATTTTTTGCAAATAGGGTTAGGATTTCAGTAATATTATCAGGAACTCTCAGAGCAGGCATAATATAGTTTAGATTCGGAAAGTAAAACTCTTTATACACTGTTCAAACAACAAGCCTTAACCACAATTATCATTGCATCTATACTGCAGGAATCTGATAATGTAATTTTCCTCAGTGAATAATCCTGGTAGCTTTACTGAGTGGCACCAAGAATTTTTGTTTTGCCTTGCATCTTTGTCTACAAGTAACTGTAATAAATACAGAAATGTAAAGGCAAATGGGATTAGTTGACTGATCTTCAAAAGCTCCACAGCTCAGCAGTTACCCATGGACCACAGATCACAGTTGGGACATCTTGATAATTGATAATTGAGAAGAAATTGTTGTGATATTGTATACATTGCTGTGATATTGTACATATTGTTGTAATATTGTATACATTGCTGTGATGTTGTATACATTGTTGTGATATTGTATACATTGCTGTGTTAAAATGTATATGCTGTTGTGATATTGCATACATTGTTGTGGTATTGTATATACTGTTGGGATATTGTATATACTGCTGTAATACTGTATAAGTTGCTGTGATATTGTATACGTTGCTGTGATATTGTATACACTTGTGATATTGTATGCACTGTTGTGATATTATATACATTACTGTGGTATTGTATATCCAGTTGGGATTACACTGCTGTGATATTGTATACACAGCTGTGATATTGTATAAGTTGCTGTGATATTGTATCCGCTCTTGTGATATTGTAATATTGTTGTGATATTGTATTGTTGTGTTATTGTATATATTGCTGTGATATTGTATACACTGTTGCGGTGTTGTACATGTTGCTGTGATATTGCATATGTTACTGTGATATATGCATCGTTGTGATACTGTACACATTGCTGTGATATTGTATACATTGCTGTGATATTGTATACACTGTTGTGATATTGTAAACACTCTTGTGATACTGTGAACATTGTGATATTGTATACATTGTTGTCATATTATATACGCTGTTGTGATATTGTACACACTGTTGTGATATTGTGTACATTGTTGTGATTTTGTATACAGTGTTGTGATATTATATATGCTGTTGTGATACTGTATACACTGTTGTGATATTGTGTACATTGTTGTGATTTTGAATACATTGCTGTGATATTGTATACACTCTTGTGATATTGTCTACATTGTGATATTTTATACATTGTTGCAATTTTGGGTACACTGTTATAATTGTATACATTGACCAAAAACCCAATAAAAAACATTTATATAATTGTATACAATGTTGTGATATTGTATACACTTGTGAATTTATACACATTGTTCTGATAGACCATAAGACATAGGAGCAGAATTAGGCCACTCGGCCCATCGGGTCTGCTCCGCTATTCAATCATGTCTGATGTTTTTCTCATCCCCATTCTCCTGCCTTCTCCCCATAACCACTGACCCACTTATTAATCAAGAGCCTATCTATCTCTGTCTTAAAGGCACTCAGTGATTTGGCCTCCACAGCCTTCGGCGGCGAAGAGTTCCACAGATTCACTACCCTCTGGTCGAAGAAATTCCTCCCCATCTCTGTTTTAAAGGATTGTCCCTTTAGTCTGAGATTGTGTCCTGTGGTTCTAGTTTTTCCTACAAGTGCTACTTTTTCCTTCTAGACTTGAGATGGTTTTCTCTGGAACGTTTGTCTACTTTCTCTGCAGATTCAGAATCATTTCAGGTTTACAGCAAAGGGTGTTCCAGGCAGACATTTCTTTCAGAAAAATGGAGCAGTTCTTTCACTTCAGTAAGCAAAAGAGAGAGAGAGTTCCTTTCTGTAGCCATCTGAGATGGCCACCTGCAAAGGACCATGAGAATTATGGCCAACCCAGGACTCAGACAGATACAGAGCTTGTGTGCATTTGCAACCCAGATAGCTAGACCTGATCGAAATCCTCGCTCGTTTGCATTCCCATTTCCCCAGAACAATAGGACTGCACTCAAGAAACCGATACAGCCACAGACTGATCGGTGCACTCCCTTTACTCAGAGAGCCCAACCGCCAAGGTCAATGACGCTAAGGACCCGCCCAGCCACCAAGGCACCCGCCCCTTTATTGGCCAAAATCGAAGGCAGCCGAATTATTGGGTCCAGGATTAAGGACCGCCACAAAGAGCGCAAAACTCAGAAGGATAAAAAGGGACACAGCCATGTGTTCAGCCTCTTTTGGACCCGGCCTGTGCCAGCCTCCATTGAATCCGGCCTGTACCAGCCCAACTGCAGCATAACGACCAGACAGCCAAGTTCAAGACCAACAATTGCTACCTGATGGATGAGTCCAGCAGAAACAGAGCCACTTCTTCAAACCAGTCACGTGATCAAGATAAAGGCCTTATCAACTTGCACAGTGCCGGTCGCCTGAAATTAAGTATAGGTTATTGTAGTTGATAGGTGTAGTTTAACTTGTAGAATATTGTGCTTGCATGTCGAAGTAACCCTTGTGTGTAAATAAACCATCTTTGAACTTGAACTGACTAACTGGTTGTGTGGTCATTTGACCGATATACGGGAAAGCCTTGTGGTTCAGTAAGAGAAATAGAAACACCCACAGTATTGGTGATGCTGTTGGGACATAACATCATATCATAAAAAGAGCCTCAGTATCATATTGATGACTCTAAAGAGCAACATTATTATAGTATTCCATTAAATTGGCAATATTTCACTTCCAAGGTCGAAGAATTTCTGCCCAGTTCTCTCAGAAAGCATCAAACAAGAACCAGTCACTCACTGATTTCAGACAAAACACTGTGCCTGGCCAACTCATTGGCCACCAGCCAACCAATCAAACTGATTCCCTCCAAGGCTGATTCCCAGGAGTTTTGCTTCTCCCTCCCAAAATACAAAACCTGGGAACACATTGTCCTGGCAAGCAGGTTGCTTCACTTTGAATCTTCTGCTTAAAGACACATCCCGATTAGGGGTACATGGACCAAATAATAAACTAAAATAAATGGGAACAAAGGAAATGCACACAAACAACACTTACACCACAACAAAAATAATACTTAACAAATTTAGCATTATGTGACACTCCTTGGGCTGGTTCTCCACCCCGCTGCGCCACATTTCTACTTTACTCCGCTGGCGGGATGCTCCATTACGCCGGCCAGTCAATTGGGTTACCCATTGTGGGGCAGCCCCACGCCGTCGGGAAACCCCCGGGCTGCCGGTAAAACGGAGCATCCCGCCAGCGGAGAATCCAGCCCCTTATCATGTGCTATCTGAGTCAGAGTCAAGACCCATACCAGATTTGATCACAAAATGTACGCTGAGAGACCAGTTCTGCCTTGATCAAGGCATTATTTTTGGATGAGAAGTTAAAAAGTCTTTCCTCCTAGGTGGACATAAAAAAAATCCTGAAGTGCTATTTAAAAAAAAGGGGGTGCTCTGACCCATATTTATCCTTCAAGTAAAATCACTACAATACATCATTATTGTACTGCTGTTTGGGGGGAATATTTCTGAGGACAAATTGGCAGTTATAATTTCTATGTAAATGTAAGTTGTTGCTTTACAACACATTATACTTAAATTTGCTGTTAGGCACTTTGGGAGTTTGTGAAAAGTGCTATACAAGTGCAGGTCTTTCCTCTTCAATCTATCTGATGTGATATTTCTTTTCAGCATTCAAACTATCTGGCTGGAAATTTGATTGTTGTTGCCCTATATTTGTCTTGCAGGTCCAGTTCATTAATATTGAAAAATAAAATATTCCACAGCACTTCCTTATTCGGTTTGTACTCTGTCTATAGCCGATTGGAACGAACAAAAACTATTTGAAGAGTTTCTTTGAAGTTCTCAAGAACCATAGATATATTGCCAATCCATAAACTTCTTCAGCACTCATACTGAGTTAGGTTTTTACATGAAACACGTGGCTGCTGATTAGAATGAGGATGAGCTCCATTGCAGCATTCTGGTACAACAAGACCACCTAAGATTCCAGTATATTTTCTTTTTTACATTTCTGTGGGCTGTAATATAGTTGTATGATTTTGCAGCATATTTAACATATTTAATTAATTAAATTCTTACAGCTCATTAATATAGAATAATGTAGGCCTTGTGTGTAGTGGGTAGAGTCTTTACCCCTGAGCCACAAACTCCAGGTTCAAGTTCCACTCCAGGGCTTGGTGGCCAAGGAGGGCATATTCTTAAAGCAACCAAACATATTGAATATCAATTTATAAATCCTTCCAGCATATGTCAGGTGGTAAAAGTGGAAGGGATTCCTAATCAGCGATGTGATGGAAAGAAAATTGGAGCCTCTAACAACACTATCCACATCCCTGGTCTACAACATGCATATAAATGTTCATGTTGCCACAGCAACTCAGACTCCTTGGCTGATGTGAATCAGATTGGTGCCAACAGCATAGGGTTTGATCCCTGTTTTGTTTGGGGTAAAGGTGGGACCAGCTCCCCCTAAAATAAGTCGTGGTGCTGTGGGTTGGACTTGCTTTTGGCCAGGGCACTAAAGAACATAATCCACAGTAACTGTTCATTTTCCAAATGTGGACATTTGTTTGATAAACTTAAGTGATGCCATCACAATTTCCAACCACTGAGCATTATCATTTGATAAGTGCAGGCCAGGATAATAACTGTCCGCATGTGCCATGAAACATGGAATGACAAAATAATGGAAGTCCCTCCATAAGTTCTACAATATATTTTATTTCCAGAAAGAAGAAATGTGGGAGTGATTTCCAACTAGCTGTTCACTTTGCTCATGTGTTTTATTACATAAACGACACCATTGGATGAATTTACTCATTCTTGGCGACTTATTAGACTCTGAATATGAATGGCACATAACTCCCATTGGTGCTTTACAATATTTATAAACATTGTCTTGTGATTGTATCGTACATCACTTTTGGAAACTCAGTGCACCACTTATAAAATGTAAGGCACTTAGCTTTTTGAATAGCTATCTAAGATGGAATTAAAAGTAGAATATATAAGATAAAGCAGGAATTGACTTGCAGAAAATACATACTTCCTTAAAGAGAAAATAACGAGGCTTTGACAGAGCCATTTTGTGTAATTCTGTCATGAAACAAGGATGACTTGATCAAGGAGAAGTGGATGTATGAATACATGATTGCATACTGGTGTAAAACAGTTCTAAACAGAACTAATGAGAACCTCTCCAGAATTACTAATATGATTCAACGATCATGGATTATCCTCTCTGCATTTTTAAAAAAGTTTCAGCTATAAATTTGGACATGTCCAGGAAGCACACTAATGATGGTGCTGATAACTGCATCTAGACCAAATCTGATGTGATATGAATAGTTGAACAAAAGAATTACCACAAGATGTCCCAATCCACTGAGATACATAGTGAAGGTTGAAAGAGGGAAAGAAGTGACAGAGGAAAATTGAAAAGAAATTCATGATGCAGGTTACTGTTTAATGCCTGCTAAATGGGTTGTGCCTAATTATTTTCACTCTAGATCAGCATTGGAATGAGCTTGAGGCATGTGGAGGACTATTGTTGACAGCTCCCATTACTAACTGTGTATCCTGATGAAATGCATTTCTCCTTGAGTTCTCTGCCCAAGACAGGTCTGCCATCACCTCCACCACGGGTAGAGCAAAGAGGCAGGTTCCAAATCCACATCAGTCTGAACAGGGATCAAACCCTCTACTGTTAGTGTCAATCTGAACCGCACCAGCCACCCAGCCAACTGTGACAGTCCCCACCCCGCCAAAGAATTGCGTTGTGGCAGCAATATACATGTTGTAGCCTGGAACTAGGGATAGTGATGGTAGAAGTTTCAATTTCCTTCCATTACTGAGCAGGAATTTCTCCCACTCTTCCTGCCTGCCACTGGTATTTGGCAACACTATGGATGCATCTTCCATAGCCATCAAGTCCTAGAGTGGGACATGAATCTGGAGACTCTGGCTCAGAGGCAAGGCACTAGCCACAGCACTAAAATACCTCTTATGAAATATACTAGCAAGCAGGTATTGTCAAAGCAGATGATGAGGGTCTGCATCTGCCTGTCTACTGATCAAAACTTATTTGTGGATAATGTGTAGGATCCATTTTAGGATTGTCAGGTAAATAAAATAATGTCTAAAGATATGTTTGGTGACATCTTGCTGGGTGCAGCCAGACAGACCATACTGGTGGTTGATAACCTTGGCATGCCTGTTAAAATGTGACTGTGATTGTTGTGCTTCTGACAAATCATCCAACATTATGCCTGTTCGAGCCTTCACACAAAATGTTTGTGCCACCTGGACTGCTGCCAGAACCCACCTCGAGACTTGGAACCTTTGCCTGCACCAACCTTTTGCCAAAACAAAATATGTCACCTCTCTCTCTGTAGATACTGGAGTGGAGGTACTGGTCAGTGTCCAAAGCATCTGGTACCACTGGACCTGCCGGGTTACATTCCAGTGATCTTCATTGTCCAAAAGTCGTAAAGTTTCTAATTGGGAAACCCCTTAATGGAGCTACAGAGGGAAAATAAATTAAATCAATTGGCACAAATGCTTAGAAAATCCTAAGTGGCAACAGAACGAAAACACAGCTGGCTGATCCTTTGCACCATGCCCTTTAAATGGAATTCCAACTACCTGGCATCCTTCAAATCCAAACATTGGAAATTAACATGCAGGGCAAAATGCAAGTAGCCATTATTTTCATATTCTAATGAAAAACTCAAAACTTTCCTTGTCCTGTTATAGATCCTACCAGAAATGTGCAGAAAACAGATTATCATCATTTTCTCCGCTTTATTACATCCTTATGAGGAATAAGAGATACAAAAGCCATGGCCTCTCTGTCATTATGAAAGGCTGCATGGGCAGCACAGTGACGCAGTGGTTAGCAGAGCTGCATCACGGCGCCGAGGCCCCAGGTTCGATCCTGGTTCTGGGTCACTTTCCGTGTGGAATTTGCTCATTCTTCCCGTGTTTGCGTGGGGTTCACTCCCACAATCCAAAGATGCGCAGGTTAGGTGGATTGGCCACACTAACTTGCCCCTTAATTGGAAAAAATGACCTGGGTACTCTAAAATTAAAAAAAAATGAATGGCTGAAAAGGCCAAGAGGGCTCCCCGAAGCCCTGCTCCTAAACATGGCACCCAATATTTGCAAACATCTGCTATATAAAACAACAGTTGCCTCCACAAATGTTGGATTTTTTATCAGCTGGGAGTGAGGATCACAGAATGTATAGATTAGACCCAGTAGAAGCAGATCTCTTTGCAGTCGCTGGAATATTTGGAGACGTGAGGTGCCCTTTTGGATATGTTTCTGGGACATTTTTGGGGGAGGGCAGGGGCCCTTTGGGAGAGGTAAGCCACCCTTTGAGAGAGATATTGTGCTCTTCAGGAGAGATAAGGGCCGGAATTCTCCAACCCCCCTTCAGAGAATCCCCGGGGGGAGGCGCGAATCCTGCCCCGCTGCCCCGACACCGGCTGCCGTATTCCCCAGCACCATTTTTCGGTCAGCGGCGGGATTCCCGCCACACCGGTCGGGGGCCATTGAAAGCGCACGCCCCGCCGATTCTCCGGGCCCCGATGGGTCGAACGGCCATCCATTTTTGGCCAGTCCCCGCCGGCGTGAATTACTCACCTCACGCACAGCGGGACCTGGCAGTTGAGTATGCGGGGGTGGTCCTCGGGGGGATCCGACCCCGGGGATGGGGGCCCCACGGTGGCCTGGCCCGTGATCAGGGCTATCGATCTGCGGGTGGGCTTGTTTAATGGGGGCACTTCTTTCTTCCGCGCCGGGCCCCTGCAGGGCATATTGCCCGGCTGCCAGTGCGGAGAAGTGAATCCCCGTGCATGCGCAAAAATACGGCCGGTCTGCTCATGAGCGGAATCACGCCAGCCGTTCCGCACATGCGCGCGGTCATGGCGGCCGTTCCGCGCTTGCGCGAACTTACGCTGGCCCTTCACCACTGGCTGGAGCGGTGCCAAACCCTCCGGCGTCCACCTAGCCCCCTAGAAAGGAGAGAATTCCTCACCTTGGGGGCCGTTGATGCCGGTTTTCCCGCCGACGTGGGGACTTAGTCACCAGAAGGGAGAATCCCGGCCAAGCTCTTTGAGATTGTTAAAAGTGGACATGAATGCAATAAGTACATAAACCAAAATGAACTGTTAAGACACCAAGACCGTTAAAACTCCTGCCTTTTAAATATTATTCATAAGACACTATTTTATCTCCTCTTAGCATCGTTCCTAAGATTTGTCCATGGTGGATACTGGCTGAGTTGCCTGGTAGGTGTAAGGACAAAAGTGGTGGCTGAGGGACATGGGTTGGCATGAGTTCGAACTAAGTTGGCATAGGGGCTAGTAAGGCCCATGCTGGATGGATAGAGGAGCACATGTGGCAGACGAGGGTCCATGGGGGGGGGGGGTGGATAAATAATACTAGATTGGCATGAGGGGCCATGGGATGCATGGGAACATGAGGGGCACTGGGAGTCTGTGGGGAACGAGAGATGGAAATAGGTTTTATTTTTTAAAAAATGGATACGGTGCTAGTTCACCAAGGCAGGTCTTGCGCCAAGCCCAACTCTGCTCCTGGCAGCCTCCACATCTGTTCTGAGGGTCACCCACCATAACTTTCATTTTCACCTACTATGCTCGGACCAAAAATGAAACCTTCCGGCCACTTTCCCCGGGTCAGATATGCAGAGATGGAAATTGCCCCGACTCTACTCTCCTGACCCTGGAGTGGCAATTCAGGCCCACAAGTCAAGGTAACATTTTAGGAACAAGCTTCCATTTTACAATGCTTTTCACATCCTCAAACTGCAAAGCACTTTCTTCTTCTTTCTTGGTTCTCTTCCCACGCCTCAAGGCATATGAGGCAGACGAAGTACATGTTTACAACTTTTTCCATAGCTTGCTTTCCTGAACCCTTTCGCTAGCTTGAAGCCTGAGGCTACAATTTGGGGGCTCCCACTCCAAGTCAAGCAGGGCTGACCAAGAGATGCTCTTACCAATTGCCACAGGCTACAGGAAGGATTTACAGGTTGATATTCAACTTTTCAGCCGCGCTATGAATGCATCATATCATTTTGTAGCCAATTAATTACTTTATAAAGTTTAGTCACTCTTGTTTTGCAGACAAGTGTGGCAGCAATTTTCAGGGTCACCACGACAAGTCGATGTGTTCTGGCGATGCTGTTTGAGGGATAAATGTTGGCCATGACACCACAAGGACTTCCTGTTCTTTTAAAAATTGTCATGGAGGTTATTTTACATCTAATGCTTTCTGTGGTACTCCATGAAAGAAGGGTGATCAATAGCTGTATAGCTGCACCAGCCCCTGTCTCAACAGAAACATTCCATCTCTTACAGTACCCCTCATCTTCAGATGTGCATTAAAGTGTCAGCCTTGGTTGTTGCTCAAGACAGTGGAGTGGGGGTTGAGAGTGCTACCACTGAACCAGCCTGACACCTAGTGGACGATCTGCAGAAAATAAGCTGATCCATTCACAATACCCTATGCCAGTTTGTGTAAGAACAGCAGCAACTGGGTGACAGGTGTGTGGCACAGCACTGTTGTTTATGAAATATAGAGTTCAATTATGGAATCTGGCTGCCATTTATGCCTGCAGGGCAAATAGCTGTCTCAAAGTACAATGCAAGGTCAGCTAATTTAAATGGGAGTACATTGTGGATCAAGCAGCATCCATTACAGGACACGGCCAAACAGCCAAAATTAAAAGGATGCACTGACTTAAAGTTAACTTAGCTTCATGGGGGAAATTTCAAATTGAAAATAATACCTTTTCATAGGCATCAGTCTTTTCAAAAGCTGCATGGAGTAGTGGGTGAGGGTGCGAGAGAGAAAGCAAAGTCAAAAGCAACCCATTATCAAGGCATGAAATGATGTCTGTGGGTGAGTGATGGACTGGCATGGAAACAGATCATCTGTTTGATAGAAATCTAGGAAATTGGAGCAAGAGTAGGCCATTCGGCCCTTCTAGCCTATGGGACCTTCTGGCCTATGGGCAGCACGGTAGCACAAGTGGATAGCACTGTGGCTTCACAGCGCCAGGGTCCCAGGTTCAATTCCCCGCTGGGTCACTGTCTGTGCGGAGTCTGCACGTTCTCCCTGTGTTTGCGTAGGTTTCCTCCGGGTGCTCCGGTTTCCTCCCACAGTCCAAAGACGTGCAGGTTAGGTGGATTGGCCATGATAAATTGCCCTTAGTGACCATAAAAGGTTAGGAGGGGTTATTGGGTTACGGGGATAGGGTGGAAGTGAGGGCTTGTGGGTCGGCGCAGACTTGATGGGCCGAATGGCCTCCTTCTGCACTGTATGTTCAATGTTCTACGCACTATTCAACTAGACCATGGCTGGTTTTCTTCCACTACACCATTTTCCTGCAGTACCCCATATCCCATGATATCTTTAATGTCTAGAAATCTATCAATCTCTGAATGAACCTCCACAGCCCTCTAGAGTAGAGAATTATAAAGATTCACCTCTGGGTAAAGACATTTCTCCTCGTCTCAGTCCTAACTGGACTCTCTTATTCTGAGACTGTGTTCAGTGGTTCCAGACGCTCCTCAGCCAGGGGAGTCATCCTTTCTGCATCCATCCTGTCGAGCCCTGTAAGAATTTTGAATGCTTCAATGAGATCATCTCTCATTCTTTTAAACTGTATTAAGTACAGGCACAGTCTCCGCAATCTCTCCTCACAAGACAATTTCACCACCCTAGGGATTAGTCTGATGAAACTTTGTTAAGTGCCCTCTGTACCAAGTGAATCCTTCCTTAGATAAGGAGACCAAAACTCCAGGTGTGGGCTCACCAAGGCTGTATACAATTGCAGCAAGACGTCGTTACTCCTGTACGCAATCCATTTTGCATCAAAGGCCAAACTACCATTTGTCTTCCTAATTGATTGCTGTATTTGCATGCTAGCTTTCAATGACTTATGAATAAGGACACCCAGGTCCATTTGGACGTCAACAATTTGCAATTCCGCACCATTTAAGAAATACTCTGCATTTTTATTTTTCATACCAAAGTGGATAACTTCACAATTTTCCACATTATAGTCCATTTGCCATGTTCTTTCCCATTCGCCTAATCAAACATTGATCGCTGGTGAAGTGGGCGTAACACCGCATGAATTAAACACATCCTCTCCAAAGCACTGCAGAAGGTGGGAGGCAGGCTGAACGTTGTCTATAATATTTGCACGACCCAGTAGTCAATGTAGGAAGTGGCATGATGCAAGGCAACTGGTGAGTCACGCTACCTAATAGTGCCATGTACTGGGTTAACAATACCAGACTATTATTACAAATATTACCTTTCTAATTGGCTGACTTGCAAAGTTTTCCCATGCCCAGGTCCATCCAATCTTACACCAACGTCACTGTATCATATGTACATAACATAGATACTTGAGTTGTAACTTATGGCAACAACAACTTACATTGGTATAGCATCTTTTTGTTTTTTAAATTTAAAATATCCAATGATTAATGTTTTTTCCAATTCAGGGGCAATTTAGCGTGGTCAATCCACCTAACCTACATATCTTTGAGTTGTGGGGGTGAAACCCATGCAGACACGGGGAGAATGTGCAAACTCCACACGGACAGAGACCCAGGGCACTTAGGAAAATTAGCCTGGTTCAACTTCAAATAATGACTGGGGAGAAATATGTAATCTTCCGGCTGTTCACATTGACCCCCCCCCCCCCCCCCCCGCCCCCCCCCCCCTTCCCCTTATGGGTTTCCAGAAGTCTGGGGCGGATTCAATGGGAAATCCCATTAACAGCAGCAGGACCAGAGGATCCCGTTACCGGCCGATGCCAGGTTGCCTCTCGCCGCCGAGAAACATGCCATGGGAGAGGCCAGAGAATCCCACGCAGTGAATCCAAGGTCTGGAGCATTAAACAGGAACCAAAGATAGCCTCCATTTTCACCAATGTTTCCCTCTAGAAAACAATGTTTCCCTCTAGAATCCAAGAATGGATGTCAGAAAAATATTCTGTCAAAATGGAAGTAGTCAAGACAGATAATGGGGAGGTAGTGCTGGTTGTCACCAGTATGTGGAAGTTGACCTCATGCACTCAGGTGAAGTGGTTAAGGAGAAGCACTTATATGCAGGAATAAAATGTCAAGATCAGATCCTTGGAAGATATTGGAAGGAGCAGTGCAGGGATTGGAAGAGAAGCCATTGCTGGAGATGCTCTACCGACAATTGGATAGGTAATAATAGATTAAGGTGGCAGCAAACCTACTGAGCTCGGCAACGGAGAGGGAGATTGTTGGAGAGTGGTATGAATAATCATGCAGAAACTGCAAAAGGTCAAGAAGCATGGGAAGGATAATGCACCATGGATTTAATCTTAGAAGATATGATTCATAAATTGTTTAGAGATGTTCAGTGTAATGTGAAAACCTCATTGGAGAGGTTCAAACATGTAGAGCAATGGAAAGGCTTGCTGTATCCACATCGTTTGAGGGATTCACAAATGTAGTCACTTACTGGCATTAAGAGCAGTTAGCCATGAACAGACATCATTGACCTCTTGCACTTAGATGTACAGTAGTATTATTGCTGCACAGATACAGTGAGACTGGTCCACATTATGCTTGCTTTTCAGTGAAAAAGAAAGTGACAATACTAGCTATGGTTTGTGAGCAGAAAATGAGCTGATAATGCATTGCTACTCAGGCAGAGACACATGCATAACATTTGAGGGGATTGGACCCATATGTTGTAATTTGCTGGAAGTTGTGTTTTATGCAGATAATAAAACTCTACAACTCGCAATCTTCTGACTCTTGGGAAGTACAGGCAGTTGACCTCAGTCATTGACAGACAAGATTGTCAAGGTCTATAAGGCAAGGTGTGAGTAGTGACCCTGAGGTTAAATCACACCAGTCAGCTCTCCCTCTCACAGAGGAAAGCAGCCTATGGTCACCTGGGCCTATAGACATTTTACTATAAGGCAAGATGTGAAGCCTGTGATCACTGGCAGCCTTCTTTCATCTTGTATTACCGAGCTCATGAAGTACTTTATTTGAGACAGTTTAAAAACAAATTTGCATTGAGAGATAACAAAATACCCTCCATTTTGTTCTGAAATAAATATGAAAAATTGAAGTATTAAAAATGCAGGGTGAAATTCTGTAATAGCAGCAATATTGTTTAAAAAAACCACATTGACAACAGTACAAAACCTTTACCGTTTGAAGAATTGTCAATTCCATGGAGGCTCCATTGCTCCTATTCCAAAGGGACACTGGAGGGGAGAAACAGCCAGTGCAAAAACTGCATTATGGTGCTATGTGTACTTTTTGAGTATGCAATATCATGGTGCTATGTGCTATTTTTAAATATCTTTGCGTGGAAATACTTATATTGGAGCACAGGAGTGCTTTGTCAGCCCACTGTCCTCGTTGCACCATCAACATTATGGCATAAATTGTTCAAACAAGCAGCAATAAAATGGGGCTTTTTAATAAGTATGATACAATTGCACTACAAGACTCTGACAACTAGGAAAGAGATTGCAAGCTCATCATATAAGTTACAAGTGCACCAGTTACAGTTTTTTTCCTATCATTTCTGTTTCATCTAATCAATTGGATAATTATTTAGCTTCTCATTAGGCAATCACAGATCTCTTTTATTGTGACATGGCTATCAGTGATGACCTTTATTTGAACTTGTAAATAATCACTTCAGAAAGGAGGTAATCACTGGTAGTAACTAAGTGGTTATTAACAACAGTTACAGACGGAATTAGTTCAGTAATCATCTCATGAAAAGGAAATTTGTTTGTGACTGAAAGGGAATAATGGTTGTTTTGTAACATTCACCAATATGAGTATTGTTAGCTTTTGTAAATTAGACATAAAGCACATTTTTCCGTTTTTAGATATATTCCGAAGGAAGACGAAAAATATAAAAAAATATTTTAACTTTCAAATTGTGTTAATATATCAACATAATGAAGATATATTTCTATTACAGAAAGCAAAGGGAGGCTATCTTATTATTGTGCTGGAATATATGACTTATTCAAACTTGACATGTTATTAAAGGAAGACTACACCTGAATCTGATGATTACATACAGATTACATATAGACAAGTAAGAATGTAAAAATCTAGATTTTCCTCTTTTGGAGTAATTACTGTCACAATGACGATTGGTGGGCAACACATTTCAGAATTTTTAAAAACCTACTTTTCTGCAGAAAGCATTGGGTTATTGAGACAAAGTGTATCATGTGACGTTCATGTCATACCCGTAAAGCTAATTAGGAAATTGACACTTTTTTCCAAAAATAGAGAGAAACATAGAATATTGGCATTGCACCTTCACAAATTGGATTCCGGAAAGCCAGATGCCTTCTTTTTTGTGGTTTCTGGACAGATTAAGACAGACATAGTCACATATCTCTGGAAAGTTAGCTAAATGCAAATGGTTTGACTGCCCCTCACTATTTTGCTCGAAGAACTTTAAAATGACTTCTATACTTGCAGGCCCCTCGAAGATTTTCAATAAAGATATTCAGTGAGATGATCACAGCTAGAATGTCGATGGGCAATCAAACATTTCCCCATTTTGTGTCAATTACATTGATGGCAACCCACTGTGTGGGCAATGCAAAACGTCAATACTGCCATCATATGACTGAAACTGGCCGGAAAGAGCGCCAATTCCTTATTAACTGACAACTCGGCAAGCTGGGTCCCTCAGAGGGGGAGATCACCCAGAAAAAGGAAAAAAATCCTGTCTCACAAGCAACCTTCTTAGGAAATGAATAGGAGCTATTTGTTTTACTTCCATAATTATAGTTTTTACGAGAAAAGAAAATAGCCATAAAATGGTAAAAAAATACATTTACTTATATATTATTGTATCCTTTCCATGGTCTCCATATATTTATCACCACTTAGCAACCTCGAATGTTCATTTGAAATGAACATTCATGATATCAGACACAATGCATTGTGCGGGGAAACTTGCACCCACATTAGTGTTGAAGAAAAATAGCTGGAGAAAGCCCACTTCTTGGGTTTGATATCTCACAAAGTATAACTCCAGCATTAGTGTTTCAAAATAGTTAGGGGTCTGTTGACATTTTATAGCCTGCCTGGTGTTAAAAAAAAACACTTAGTGTGTAGAGAAGAATAGTAGCTGCAGAATGGATGTGGCAAAAGGTGCATTTTAAAGCATTGTTGCTGTTCACAATGATTCACATGCAGATAAATTGATTGTTTGGGGTTCACTATAACATTGTAACAGTCCCATAAACAGAAGAGACACAACATGGAGTGGTGGGATACAATCTATAACATACAAATAACTGCGCTGATTACAAGCCAAAAGTGTGTTATAGTCAATGCTACAAGTGAGAAATAGATTGTATCCCATAAATCTTCATCATAATAATCCTGTTCATTCGCTTCTTTTAGTATTAAAGCACTTATAACCACTTTTACATCACATATCAAGTTAGTAATTAGAATGATAAAGGTTAGATATAAATGTCACTTTAAAAAAAGAACAAATTGTGAAGCTGTGTAAAGATTCTAATGTTGTCGTTAATCATTTTTCATAGTGGTTTACTTTTTCATTAAAAGTACTTTGATGAGATGATATCTCCTCCACATATAATATGAGATATAAGAAAGCATGGAATAAAAGGCATTATTTGTCTTAAGATGACTGCTGCTTCAACGTACAACTTATGCTCCATTGGATTATTCTTAGTTTATCTAAGAGAATCAACCAAAAGTAAATTATCCAATAAAAAATACAAAAAGTACTTTCTTGCAGGCCATCAAGTGAAAAATACAACATATTGATTTTGCATTTTGAAGTTGTATTCTGCAGATGAGACTCGCAAGCTGAATTATAATGAATACAACATGCCTATTCTTAGTATAGTTACTGGAATAAAATGACTTGTCCCAAATAAAAGTCCCTTGACCCGGAATGCTATCTGAATTAGGCCAACCGTGAGTTCACAGATTTGCACATTTCCATTCAGCCAATCTGTACTACAGCCATTTAAATTTTGTTCCTTGCAATACATGTAGCTAATCCATCCACTTTTTAAAAATAAATTTAAAGTGCCCAATTCTTTTTTTTCAATTGAGGGGCAATTTAGCGTGGCCAATCCACCTACCTTGCACAACTTTTGGGTTGTGGGGATGAGACCCATGCGGACACAGGGAGAATGTGCAAACTCAACACGGACAGTGACCTGTGGCTGGGATCGAAACCAGGTCCTCAGCGCCGTGAGGCAGCAGTGCTAACCACTGCGCCACCATGCCGCCCTAATCTATCCACTTTAAGAACATTCGGGCAGCACGGTAGCACAAGTGAATAGTACTGTGGCTTCACAGCGCCAGTGTCCCAGGTTCGATTCCCCGCTGGGTCACTGTCTGTGCGGAGTCTGGACGTTCTCCCCGTGTCTGCGTGGGTTTCCTCCGGGTGCTCCGGTTTCCTCCCACAGTCCAAAGACCTGCAGATTAGGTGAAGTGGCCATGATAAATTGCCCTTGGTGACCAAAAAGATTAGGAGGGGTTATTGGATTACGGGGATAGGGTGGAAGTGAGGGCTTTAGTGGGTCGGTGCAGACTCAATGGGCCGAATGGCCTTCTTCTGCACTGTATGTTCTATGTTCTATTCAGCAAACAGACGTTCCTTGAGAGGTATCTGAATTATCTGTTGAATGGGTGGTTAAATATTGCTATTTGGAACTTGTTAGAAGCATGATGATTTTCAAATCATTGTATAGGTAATGAGGAAAATTCCAACATATCAGAAAACTGTATTTTGCTTCCAGAATGTCAATTAAAATAGAGGCCAAAAAACATTGTTTAATTTTGCTATCTGAGGAAATCATGGGTATGTTAGTTCAAAGTGCAGGTGGGCCTGGTATTCCTAGGCCCCATCAGTTAGCCTTGGAAATGGTAGTTTTTCAGACTGGTGGATGGTGGATATTGATATTCCTCACTAGGGCCACTGCATCTTTTATATATTGCAATACAGAGCAACATTTCAAAATTTCCTGATGATACCAAAGTTAACGGTATGTCAGACAGTGAAAATTAAATAAATTGACTGCATAGGGACACAGATAGGCCAGCAGAAATGGCAGACAAGTGGCATATGGAACTTAATACAGAGAAATATTTTGGCAGAAGTGGTGGGGAGAGACAATGTAGGCTTAGTGGCACATTTTGAAAGGCCCAAATTCTATGTGAAAATTGTGGCCCTGCCTCAATGACACCAGGAGCCGTGGGCGCTACGGCTTTGCAGGAGCCCCCAACAATGATTGTCAATGGAGCTGGATTAGCCATTGGGGTCTTCTGGTTTTCTGCCAGGGCCAGCATGGCAGGCCCTGGCAAAGGGAGAGGGGAAGGGGTGTGTGAAGGTGGGGTGGTGGAGTACCCTGTTTAGGAAGGCAATGTGGGGAACACATGAGGAGAGCAGGGACCGTGAGGGGCCTCCCATTGGCAAAGTTGGATAAACAGGTTAACATCTCCTCCCACTGTTAAAATGCAGGTGGCAGTGGAAGGAGGCTCTTAAATGACCAATATGGTGGCAAGTGGCCCAATGATTGGTGGGCTGTTTGTGCCATCCCCACCACTGGTAAAATACCAGTGGACACTGATAGGCATTGGGCCACCATGGACCTAATGTTACCGCTCTCTTATCGGTCAGCCTGATCATAAGTAGGCTGTAAAACTCCACCAAACAGCTTGCATGGACAGAGTTTAAAATTTTTTTTTAGACTACCCAATTCTTTATTACCAATTAAGGCCAGTAAGCATGGCCAATCTGCCTACACTGCACACCTTTGGGTTGTGGAGGTGAGACCCACTGAGACACGGGGAGAATGTGCAAACTCAACACGGACAGTGACCCGGGATCGAACCCAGGTTCTTGGTACCGTGAGGCAGCTGTGCTAACCACTGTGCCACCATGCTGCACTTTGCACAGACAGTTAACTGAGGTTCACGTGCATAAATCTTTGAAGGTGGTGGGACATATTGAAATAGTGGTTCGCAAAGTATATGAAATCTTGGGCTAATTAGTAGAGGCATTGGGTTCAAAAGCAAACAAGTTATACTGAAAATTTATAAAGATTTGGTTATAATACAATTTGAGTACTGTGTACAATTCAAGTCAACATACTTCAGGAAGAATGAGAAGATGCAGAATGGTTCCAGGGTTGAGAGATTTTAGCTCCAAAGTTAGGTTCGAGAAGCTAAGGTTGTCCTTGGAGCAAAGGAGATTGAGGGGAGGTTGTGTAGAGGTGTTCAATCATATGACAGGTCTAGATAGGTAGATAGGAAAAAACTGTTCCCATTAGGTGATTGCACAAGGGCTAGAGGACAGATTTCAAGTTTTGGGAAAGAGATGCAGGAGGGATATGGGGAAGATTTCTTTTACGTCGTGAGTGATAATGATCTGGAACTCACTGCCTTTGAGGTTGGTGGAAGTGGGAATGATGAATGCTTACGAAATGTAATGGGATGGGCACTTGAGGATGTAAACACGGGCGATGGGGATTGAGTGGGAAAATGGGACTACTTGGAGTGCTCTACAGAACGAACCAGATTGGAACTGTTGGTCCATATGTCCTCCTTCTGTTCTGCAATGACACTACTCAGTTTGACTCTGACTCTGTTTGCCCTTTTCCTTCCTAAGATGTTGGTTATTTTTATCCCTTCTGACAATGAAAAGAGAAAGGAACTTTAAAGATTGAGCACAAAGACCTGTTCACTGGTCTATGTTTATTGATGCAGACTGATGAGAGACAAAATCTGATATAATAATATGGAAAAAGCACTCCAATTTAACTAGAATTCACTTTGTGATATGTTGATCTCAATTATTTTGATCTTGTATAATCTTAACCTTAAAACTCCAACATATTTAGATTGCTTTTAATGCTGCAGAAATAAATGAAAACAATGTGTTATTTCCTCTGTATTATGTTAACTTTCAGTGAAACTGGCAGTCTACAGTGCAGTCATTTTCATTTACTATTTCATGACAACTGACCGTGATGGAGCATTCTGTTACTTCCCACAATGTATCATGTGTCAAACCACACACACAGACTATTGAATTAATATAGATTAATATACTTTGCTTAATGTTGTGTGCGACATGGTTGTCCTTCAATTATCTACCAGTTACTTGTTAATCAGATACTTGAAGGATAGGGTTTTGTGCTCAGGAACATACACAATGTAAATCAATCAAATGTTCCTCATGAGGTTTAATATTTCCCTTTTGTGTTTGATTAGAATGAAAAAAATACTTCTTGGTCTCTGCAGTTTACATGTTGGAAAATGTAAATTATTAATATTAACGTGGCATATCTTTTGATCTAATTATATTCATTGTGCAAATTACTGCATAAATACCGTACTCAGACAGTTAGGTGCACTCTGCAGTTTTATTCCTCAGACTTTTCATTTCAGCATGCTATAAGTTTTCTAGAATTGGGAATGTGAATAAGGGGGAGCAGATTTAGGACTGAGTTGAGGAGGAACTTCTTCACCCAAAGGGTTGTAAATCTGTGCAATTCCCTGCCCAGTGAAGCAGTTGAGGCTACCTCGTTGGATGTTTTTAAGACAAAGATAGATACATTTTTCAACAGTAAAGGAATTAAGGGTTATGGTGAGCGGGCGGGTAAGTGAAGTTGAGTGGAGCACTGCCATTCAATAAGATCAGCCATGATCTTATTGAATGGCAGCGCAGGCTCGAGGGACATATACCTGCTCCTATTCTTATGTTCTTATGAATAATATTTGACTCTGTATATATATATATCTAGGGGAGGCACTGGCGTAGTGGTATTGTCACTGGACTAGTAATACAGGGAACCAGGCTAATCATTTGGTGACCTGGATTCGAATCTCACCACTGTAGATGGTGGAATTTAAACTCAATAAAATATCTGGAATTATAAGTCTAATGATGACCATGAAACCATTCTCGTAAAAACCCACCTGGTTCATTAATGTCCTTTAGGAAAGGAAATCTGCCATCACCTGCCATCCTTTCTAACCTACATGCAACTTCAGACACACAGGAATGTGTTTTACTCTTAAAATGCCCTCTGAAATGGCCTAGCAAGCCTCTCAGTTGTATGGAACTGCTACAAAAACACAAAAAAAGGAATGAAACCAGAAAGACCACCCAGCATGGGGCTAACAGCACTAACCTATACCTCAGGGACCACAGTGGTTCAAGAAGGCTGCTCACCACCACCTTCTGAAGGGCGATAAATGCTGGCCTAGCCAGCGACGCCCACATTCTGTAAATGAATAATCACTCTTATTAGCAAACAGTATGCACCATATTTATCAAATTCCAAGATGATTATTTCTGATGCCTAAATTAGCACAAGTGACTGTTTTTCAGCAATACTTCTCAATTAATTGGAATTTTTCCCTTTAAATAGGCTTATGCCAATCAAAGAGTTCAAGTAATAAATGGTTGGTTTCTATAATATATCCTTATGATTTAAATTTATATTATGTGCAAAGCAATAGACTTGAATGAACTTTAAATTTACTGTAATAAACATGGTCCTTTAAGGCACATTTTCTGATATTTCATCTTATATTACTTATAAAAAATAATTTTAACTACTTAATTCTTAATTATAATAATAATTCTTAGGCCCCAAATCAGTAATCCTTATGTTATTACTATGTGCCATGTAATATAAGTCAAGCATGTCAGCTGTAGTCTCAGTGGTAGTGAAACCTGTTTAGAGCTACATTAACATCAGTGATAAATGATAAGTAAAGAAGGCAATTCAAGTAAACGCATATTGTAGGAAAAAGATGATGACAAAGAAAATAAAAACATACTTTTGGACATATGTTCTAGTTTTGTGAATTTTTAAATAAAAATGTGCAGTTTTGATGTTTTTCATATTTATAGTGCCAAGACTGTAGTTTGGTCAGTATATTTGTAAGGGGAACTTTACCCATAAGATTCCATACACAAATGTATTTATATTTCTACAATTTGTTTCCCATGGCATTGCTGATGGGCACTGGGTAAAGGTGCAATACTAGATGTTATTCTGCATGGGTTGGAACAGAAGAAGTTACGCCTGGGAATGGCTGCTGGGAGGGACAGATGGAAAGTGGCTTATCAAGAGAGATGAAAGCACATCTCGGAGCAGTCAGTTGTATTTTTTCTATAAACTGAGAGGAGACTCATGCTTCCATCAGAGTCACAATTAAAAATACTGTCAGCATTTGGAAGCAACACTCCTGGTGTGTGGAATGGTCAGGAAGAATGGCCCAATGACACAAAGTCACCCAAATAAGATAGTTTGCTACCTTTTTTTACAATCTCGCAATGAAAGAAGTCATCATCTGCTGGAGACTAAAGAAGAGATATCTAGTGTCATTTAACAGGAGGAAAAGGGAGCAGAAGAGAAAAGCCCGCAGGGCCTTACAACAGCTGGCAGACAAATTCAGAATGCCCTGATTGCAGCTCCTTCCATTCTCTATAACTACATCTTTCTCTCACCTGCCAATAAATATAAAACATCAGCAGACACTAATAACCCTCTACTTCAATCAGTGTCACACAGTTCATCTTCTCTTATTATATCAGCCTCATAAAACTTAACAGTTTACACTCCACAAAATATAATTTATTTCCCAACACAGCAATATGTTTCTGTGCCTGGTTCCCGCTACCATTGGAAATCCCTTTCCAAAATGTTGTACGAACCCATTTGGTCCTTACAGCCAATGTCCAGACTCCTCCATCATCATTCCTGGGTACGCCTGACAGTGATGGCAGCTGTACCATAGTATACATTCAGGAGGGAATGGCCCTAGAAGTCCTTAACATTGACCCTGGGTCCCATGAAGTCTCACAACTTTGGGTTAAAATTGGGCAAGGAAATGTACGCTGCTTACCACCTGCCATGCAACCCCCCCCCCCCCCCCCCCCCCGCACCCCACACCCCCTCCTCCCTCTACCCCAGCCTATGAATCAGTATTCCACTATGTTGAACACCACTTAGGAGAACTGAGGATGCCAAGGGAACAGGATATACTCCGGATGGGAATATAATGTCCATCACCAAGTGTGTCTTGGTAATACCACTCCTGACCCAGCTGGCCGAGTCCTGAATAACATAACTCTCAAACTGCCTCTGTGATAAGTAGTGAGGGAATCAACAGAATAAAGTCATCTACTTCACCTTGCCTTCATGAAACTATCTGCCACAGCTGCATCTGTCCATGTCAATATTTGTCGGTGTTATCACCGTCTGGTCCTTGCGGAGATATTTCCATGTTTAGAACTGAGGATACTGGTCATCGTGGTGTGGCACTATCAATGTATCAAATGGGGTAGTGTTACAATTATGAGATTTATATGCTTTGGGTCTGTGTCTTTAGATTTAGGCTAAAATGAAGAGGGCCCTGTAACCTGTGGTCAGGTCTGCCCGACAACAGGTCTGAGTAAATAGCACAATTGCTTCACAGCTCCAGGGTCCCAGGTTCGATTCCGGCTTGGGTCACTGTCTGCACATCCTCCCCGTGTGTGCGTGGGTTTCCTCCGGGTGCTCCGGTTTCCTCCCACAGTCCAAAGATATGCAGGTTAGGTGGATTGGCCATGATAAATTGCCCTTAGTGTCCAAAATTGCCCTTAGTGTTGGGTGGGGTTACTCGGTTATGGTGATAGGGTGGGGGTGTTGACCTTGGGTAGGGTGCTCTTTCTAAGAGCCGGTGCAGAGTCGATGGGCCGAATGGCCTCCTTATGCACTGTAAATTCTATGAAAACACCTTAGGAAGCCTATTTATTACCAGCAATGCCCAATGACCAGTGTTTCAACACAATGTAACATTTACCTGGGTATGACACCAGAGATCTGTCTTTGCCACCTCTGTGTCATCTCTGTGTCATTTCAGAGGTAGTGACTGAGCTACACCATCTGTTTTACCATGATAATGAGGCAACATTTATGATTTGAATGACTCTTCACATAACTGTCAAGGTTACAACCGCATTAAACTCCTGTGCCACAGGAACCTTCCAGGTCACCACAGGAGACATCTGCCAGATAAACTAATCTGCTGTCATATCTGCATATAATAAAGGACTACTGCCATGTTTAGCAGAGGAAACATCTTTATCACTTTCCCACAGAATTGCTTGTTTGACATCAAGTCCTGGACAGATCATAATTTCCCAGACCTCAACACTAGGAAAAACAAAGACATCAGGCAACACTTCGCCAGGTCACTTGAAGCAGTTCCTTGGGCAAGCAGGGTGGGAAAGTCCTGGAAATTGACATTGGGTCAGGATCCAGACATAATCCCACCCTCTTCAAGCTTTCTTTGGGGCAGATTGAAGGGGGGCAGGAAACTCCCCTGAATGTGTCGCGTAAATAATTAAGAAGTGCTTGAGGTTGTTAAGGAGCCTAATATGGGACTTCCATGGATGGATGGTCACACACAGGGTGGCTCCTGCTAGAAAGATGTCGGTTTTGGCACTTTTCACCCGTGAGTTGGGTAAATCCAGTGAAAAGGTGGAGCGGAGAGTGCAGAAGAAGCAGTTTTCCCCTGGCTGGGCATGTTTACGGGCTTTCAGACCAGGCTAAAAACAGTCAAGGACCTGGCGAAAGAGTTGGAAGAGACTCTTGATGCAGTTCTGAATATGAAGATGGTGGAGGGGGAAGGTTCAACGGTGGTGGTAAGGCAGCATATGGAGCAATTGATGTGCTTCATTACATAGGAGTGTTGGCAGCAAAGGAAGGATATGCAGAGCGACTGGTTGAAGGTAATTGAGGGGGCAATAGCATCTCGTCGCAGGACCCTGGAGCAGGTGGGAAAATCCCTCAAAACAAATGGGACAACGATCAGGGAGGTGAAGAAGGTGGTGTCTGACCACAGTGACTGCATTGTGCCTTTGGAGGTGGAGGTGGCGATCCTGGGGAATCTTTGCAAGTCACTGCGGATGAAGGTGGAGGACTAGGAGAATAAGTCCAGGAGGCAACATCTGCGAATGGTGGGTCTGCCGGAGGTAGTGAAGTGAATGGCACAAACTATTTTACGAGGTTGTTGGTCAGTTTGGTGGAAGAGAAGGTGTTGGACAATGCCCCAGAGGTGGATGGGGCCTATATTTCCTCGAGGCAGAAGCTGAGAGTGGGGGAGTCGCAGTAATTGTGCGGATGCACAGGTTTCTGGACAAGGAGAAGATCCTGAGGTGGACCAAGGCAAAATGGGTCTGTGAATGGGAGAGAAATTGAGTCTGGATTTATCAGGACATTGGAGCAGAATTGGCCAGGATACCAGTGGGGTTCCACAAGGTCAAGGTAGTGCTGTAACGGCGACAGATTTGCTTTGGGGTGTTGTACGTGACCAGACTTTGGGTAACCTATGATGGCCGGGAATATTACTTTGGGATGCCGGAGGAGGTGAATGACTTTATTAGGGATCATAAGCTGGGGGAGAGTTGAATGGTGACTCAGGAGGGAGGAGTTGTGTCTGCGGAAGTTGGGTTTTTGTTATTGTTCTTGTTTGTCGATGTGGGGGGAAGTTAAGATGTTGTAAATTTGTAAGGGGGCAATTGCTCCTCCCAACCTACTTTTTTCAGGAGCTCTTTTGTGTTTTTTGACATTTTGTTTTTGCAAGGGTTACATTTTTGGGGCTTTCTGGAATTGTGTGGGGGCGGTGGACGGGGAGTGCTGGCAAGAGTCACCACGCTAGCGAGCAATGCTAGCGAACAGGGGTTTAGTGGAGGGGACACTGCAAAGGTTGGCCAGTGTTGGGTTAGGAGGGGAGGAGGTGGGGGAGGGGAGGGAGTTGGGGGGTAATGTAACGCGTCAAGTATGGATGATGAATGTGGTCATGGGTGGGGTAGGGGGCCGTTTTAGATGGGTCCAGTTTAGAGTGGGATGGGTGAGGCAGAGCATAAGGGTGGTGATGGCGAACACTAGAGGCGGGGGTTGGGGTGGCGGGTGGAGGCAGAAGCCGCTGGTGAGAATTTTCCACGGTTTGAATGGCCGGTCCATAGGTCTCGGGTGCTCACGCACCTGAAGAGCCTGAGGGCGGAAGTGATTTTTATTGCAGGAGACACATCTCCGGTTCAAAGAGTTTGAGGAAGGGATGGGTGGGACAAGTGTTTCACTCGGGGTTTGATTCGAAGTCAAGGGGGTTGGCCATTTTGCTGATCAAGAAAACAAGGTTTTCCGGGGACCAGGGAGGTGCGGGACCCGGGGTTGGGGTGGGGGGGTATACATGCTAGTGAGTAGGGTGTTAGAGAGGACACGTGGTGTTGGTAAAAGTGGTTTTTAAAAAAATTCCAATTAAGGGACAATTTAGCGTGGCCAATCACCTATTCTGCACTTCTTTGGATTGTGGGGGTGAGACCCACGCTGACATGGGGAGACTGTGCAAACTCCACACGGTCAGTGACAATGATCCCCACCCACAAAATTCTGCTTCTCGTCAAGTTATCTGACCTCTTCTCTTGCAGGGTCAGAAAACAGAGGTGTCAGGGCCCATAATGGAGAGGAGGGAAGGAGGGTGACTGTGAGGAATGGGTGCAAGAGGGCAATAGTCTGGGGGTGAGTTGTAAATGTTGGCTGCTGAGGTGGGTACATGAAGTGCCTGGAGGGATAAATAAGTGGAGCTGCAAGATGTGTTGACTGAAGCGAGCTGTGTAGAAGAATATTGCAGGGTTAGGAGAATGTCAGGGATAGATTCTGAAAGCATTATTCTGCTTACCTGTCATGCCCTCCCAAGGTCCTGGATCATCTTGCTGCACTCTCTGCATGTTGGAGGGTCACACGCCTGCTGTTTACTATCTCGACTACTTTAATCCATGCTTGCTTGATTATAGAGGTTATCCTCTTTCTCTCTTCCTTGGGAAAATTCACCTTGCTTCATCACCTCAGTTAGACCTCCAGATGAGATGGAGACCCAATAGGTCTCTTCTCCATTCCTATGGTTGCTGTTCAATAATCAAATCAAATATGACTAGTGATTCAAAAAACTAAGCGCTGACTTGCTTTTCTTACCATATTGTGGTCTCCATTCATCAGAAATCCTTCCTTTAACACATCAGTCCATCCTCTTTCCCTAATAGTACTGGTAGCCCCGAGATGACAATGGGTTTGACCTTGTAAAGAGCAATTGCTGGGTGTAGAATTCAATTTTCAGAACTGTAAATGGTCCCGCAATTTTTGCAGGAACAAAGGTGCTACCACCTCTCCTGTCATCTTCGGTCTGGAGGTATTTGGACTAATGTCGAGGAATAAATGTATTGACAAAAAGCACAATCACGAATTTAGAATATAATTAACCATATTTATTGAGCAATAGAGATTTATACTTAATAGTTCACCAGTCGAAGCAAAGCATGGTACAAAAGCTCTATGCGTGTTGGTCTGCCTTTCCCATGGATCTCCTGACTTCTGGAATCTTCTCTTCTTGGTCTCTTGACCTACACCATCCTTCAAGATTTTAGCTTTGTCATCTTAACTCTCGTTCTTTGTGGCTTTAAAACTTCAACTCTAGTGGATAATTTTTCAATCATAATTTCCCAGTCCACTTTAACTGTTGAAGCTCCATATTTCACAGCTGCCTTCTGCTGAATGTCTTCTCTCTAGTGGAAGCAGCTCCCTAACAAAGATTGTAGGCGGGATTCTCGGTCACTCCAGGCCCCTTTTCTGGCGCGGCACTCCCCCTCCAGCAGTGGGATCCCCGACCCAACATCCGGCCAATGGGATCTCCGATTGTGGCCACCCCTACGCCATCGGGAAATCCGTGGGCGTGAGTGCACTGCCGGCAAAGCGGAGGATCCCACCAACGGAGAATCCCGCCCTGTAGCTTTCCCAAAATGATTCTCTCAAGCTAGTCTTTAACTTACTAAACCACTAATCTCTATTACTGGATTCTTGCAGCAACCCCTAACCCTGTGACAATTACTTTAGTCACTAAATGTAATACTGGGTTCTTAGTGCAACCAGTCGACCTGTGACAAATACTTGTCAACTGACAATGTCCTACACAAATGCTAACTTCCCAGCAAGTGCCCACTTCTAACTCTCTCTCCTAACAACTGACCCCAGAAAGTGTCCTGTAACAAATGCTTTTCAAGTACATAGTGCTCAGTGAGACACCTCTATTTTCAGAACGTTTTGCAGGTAGCCTTGCAACATTTATGTATGTGCACCTGTGCCAACACAAATAATGAGGTTCAACCCTATATTTGCAATTCTTCACTAATGGAAAGAGCATTCCTGGCTTTCCCACAACAATTTAATCTTAACCTCTATTGCTTAATTGGAGGTCTTCAGAACATCTCGTCGTCAGACCACCTTCCTGCCAAATTAGCATTGCAGCTTTGGTTTCTGTTTACTGCTAAGCTAGACATGCTGGAGTCCAAATGTGCCTGAACAATAACTCCAGTTCACTCCACATGTTCTTTATTAAAGCTGTTTGGTACTTAAAGAGATGTCAACTTTAAGACTTTCTTAACAACATACCCTAAATTCACGAGTCATCCCAACAATACATACAAATTAAAGGTTCTCATCATTAAGCTTATGAAAAGTACAGTTTGATAAGTTAAGCCTTATTAATTACGCAAATTTGCCAATGAGATGAAGTGTAATAGGTCTGTGTCTCAAACCTGACACCTTAGTACTAATTTGATGCCTTTTCTTGGCCATTTTCTCTTCCAAGCCAGATGCATATAGTCTATATTTTTGACATTTTGTTTGGCCCTGAGCTGAGCTTGAAGTAATATGTACTATCATTTGCCAAATTTGCTTATTTCCTTATTGCTTATGCCTGCCTCCACTCAAACCATTATACATATCTTTGGCACCTAAGACTCAACTACTTTAATATCACTTCTTGATGGCCTCCAATTCTTTATCCTCAATAAACTTAATCTTATCCAAAACTCTGCTCTGCATCAATCCCCACTTGACCATCACCCTGTACTCTGCCTGTCCAATCCCCAACAAATGAATTTCCAAATCTCCATCCTTATCTATAAATCCCTCAGTGACAACCTCACCTCTGCAATTTTCTCCAGCCTAAGATCGCCTCCCCCCCTCATCAAATATAATGGGTGGGATTCTCCGTTCCTGAGACTAAGTGTTGATGCCAGTGCAGGATTCGTAGACTTTCATGACAGCAAAACTGGACCGATTCAGCGACTGTGGAGGGGCTAGCACCAGCGCCACGTGGAACACAATCAATTCCAATGAGAAGAGGTGCAGGATTTAACCAGGTTCGTGACTGACACTCAGGAGGCTGCCAAGTTGTAGCCATATATACACTTTACAATCCCCACACACACTCATCCCAGCCAACGAGATGGCACTGGTTGAGATGGAGCGCACCCATGCAGCTGATGGGTCGGCTGGGGCCAGAGGGCACCTAGGGGGGTGGCCTGGGGGGACACCTATACGACCCGTGGTCTGAAGTTCACAGTGGGCTAGCAGCGGCGTGCGCGGCATGGTTGCCTTTCCAGCTGCGGTAATGGTGATTCCTGCCCATCCACCCCGACCCCACAGCCCACCCCCGTCCCTAGCAGAAGCCCCCTGGCCAGCGGCACAGCTGTCAGCAAATTATGGTGATGTGGACACTTTCTGTACCCCCACTCTCTCCCTCAGCAGTCATGATGCCGGTTTCCACAATTTTTAAAAGCACAAGTGAACCACACCATCTGGAACTTGGCCCACCAGAGCTGGAGAATCGCAGAGGTCCCAGAGAATACCGGGTCTGGCTCGCTAATTATATGCAAATGGTATTTACAGTACGTGCGTTCCAAACTGCATTGACGCCTCCATCAAGGTGATAGAGAATTGCGACTTGGTGTCAAATCGGCGCCCATCGCGATTTTGGCATCGGAACCTATTCTCCGCCCATTCACGTGTCAAGATTCCAGTGTCAGCCAACGGAGAAACTCACCCAACATCTCTTCAATGTTCCACCTTCTTATTTACACATATCTCTTCAACCAACCTGCGATTGCCCCTCCAAATCTCTCCATTTCTGGTTTGGCATCCATTTTCTTCCACCAGCCTTGGGACTCTTCCTTACCTTAAAGCCACTGTATAAATGCAAGTTGTTGCTATAAACCATTATTTAGGGAGTATCTGGGGATGCTTTCATTGTGGAGTGCTCTAGCATGCATGTACTAGTTGAAAGTGCTGACAGAATGATTGAATGGGTATTGAGAGGCTTAGGGCTCTCCCTTTGCATTCATACTTGATGACAGCAGCAGGGAAAAACATCCAGTCCCATGCCACCAGGTGAGCTACCATCAAATACACCATAAGTCACGCAATAATTCTGTTTTTTCAACCACAGGTAGGGTGCTGCTCTACAATCTAATTAAACGTTACTATTGCCTGTTGCATGTTGCACAATTTTGCTATCCAACAAGCTGCTTGATGGTGGGGGAAGTCATGAACCTGCAGGCTAATAAGAGGAAGAGGGGAAAGAAAAGGGCAACTTAGCTCAAGCTAGTGTCAAGAAGGTAGGTTGTTAAATAATTCTGAGCTACGCAGGTGAGGCCAATAATGGGTACATGCAATTTAATTATTTCTCTGCAAACCTGTATGTTGTGCCTCTGAAGGACATGCTGCACATTCTCCCCATCTTTCTGCCAACATTTGTCCTATTTTATGAGTCTACTGAATAAACACTCTCATACAGCAACAGCTGCTGGTTTCCCCTGCCCTGCTTAGGATTGTTGATCAGGTTTAACGGGGAGCCAGAAGAGGTAGCTGCAAGAGCCCTTCACTTATATTTCTGAAAAACAGTCATCCCAAATTTCCTCCTGTTCAATGAACAGTGTATGATGCAAGTGTTTATGTGAGAGAGTCTGTATTTTCATTCCTCCTGACCGCTTCCTCTTTGTGACAAGGTACAGATCATGGGCTGGATTCTCTGCTATCGGTATTCTCCGTTGCGCCGGCAGCCCGGGAATTTCCCGACGGTGTGGGGCTGCTCACAATGGGAAACCCCAATGGCCGGCTGGCAAGACAGAGAATTCCGGGGGCAGGTGATGCAGAATCCCACCTTATGTGTTTTTTTCATAAACTTTCTTAAATTCTATTGAATCTGTCTTTCTAAGTGTTTCTGTGTTGGGAGGAGAACATTAAAAAAATGTATTTTATCAATTAAAGGGCAATTTAGTGTGGCCAATTCAACTACCCTGCACATCTTTGGGTTGTGAGGGTGAGACCCACGCAGATACAGGAAGAATGTGCAACCCCCACACAGACCAGGGGCCAGGATCGAACCCAGGTCCTTGGCACCATTAAGCAGTAGTGTTAACCACTGTGCCACCATGCCACCCAATGGGGAGGAGAACATGAAGTGTTGGAGTCCTTGTCAATAGCTGCCTTTAGAGGTAGAGGTGATCCGGTACCTCCTTAAGTTGGGTCAGCACGAGCACCATGGACATTGCTATGATGACTGCTTTCACTGCTTGCTTTCTGTCTTATCAAGAGTCACTTGCATGAGACAAGTGGCAAACTTGATATGCCTTTCCCCTAGGAGGCATATCCTTCATTCATACCAGTCTCCTGCATCTGGACATTTCCTCAGCCCTGAGAGCTGAGAAGGAGCAGATTGTTAGACTGTTGGTGAAACACTGTAGTATGGCTGACTTTTTCTGATTCTCCAGAATAAATAAATTCAGACCAAACACACTGCTGTGGATTAGAGTCAAAGCCATAGAGAACCCAAGTCAGAGCATTTGTTATGGAAGCTCCTCTACCTGATTTTTAAATTTTGGCGAAGAGAGGTTTTGCTCAGGAGGCACAGGAATGATCACACTCCCTTTATTCTGCCTGTATTCATGATTTCCCCAGCAGATGCGGCGATACTTCCAAGTTGTGCAACCTGCTATGTACACTCTCCAGTGACTGCATGAACTATTCATGGCGAATTGCACAATTGCATTTACAGTCAAGTACAGTGAGATCCAAAGCCTTGGGACAAGCAGCTAAAGGATGGTCTTGAGCATGTTTCCCAGTTAGTAGAGTGCTGACCCTCTAATACTACTCCCTGCACTTGTTCCTCTTGTTTCTGCTCTGTGCCCCACTATTTGCTCCTTCCGATACCTCACTAACTAATCCCACAATGTAGATGTATTTGTCCTGTGCTTGCCTGTATCACAGTGGGTGACATAACACACTGTGAGGTGCTTGATTATGGTCAGGCATCTGTCTTTGTCACCTCCTCTTGTAGTCATCTAGAAATAAAAGAAGAACTTAACTTAGAAGATACCCCTTGAAGCAGAGTTTACATGGGAAAGCATGTTATTCTACAGTGTTTTAGCACAGCCTATGTGGAAGGGAAGGAATACATGATTAAGCGAATGGAGAATGAAGACCAGAGCATGATGGTAGTTATAAGCTTGGGGTCTGTCTGTGAGATTTGCTCCTCCACCAGCTCTATAGCTTCTGAGCTCAGAATCTTTAGGACACTTTTCTTGGAAGGAATCAATGAAATCCCTCTTGTCTTTATCCATTGCTATTTGTTCCTTGTGGACTTTATCTGCAAATATAGAAAAGGAATGTACGGTGGAATAAGGAATATGAGTGAAAATGTTTGTCACCCAAATATTTAATTCTTCTTTAAAAAGTGGATTATTTAAGTTTTGAACAGGCAGAGTCTCAATTTAAATTTTCATCTGAAAAACAGCACCCAAGATAATACAGCACTCTCTCAGTATTGTACTGATGTGTGAACCTGGATTTATGGAATCAAAGAATCTCTATAGTGCAGAAAGAGGTCATTCAGCCCAACACATCTGCAGTGACCCTCTGAAATAGAACCCTACCCAAACCCATTCTCCTGCCTTATCCCTGGAACCCCATCTCCATCTAACCTGCACGCCTTTGGACACTAAGTGGCTATTTAGCCTGGTCAATCCACTAACCTCCACATCTTTGGACTGTGGGAGGAAACCGGAGCACCCGGAGGAAACAGACAGAGACATGGGGAGAACATAGAAACTCCACACAGACAGTCTCCCAAGGCTGGAATTGAACCCGGGTCCCTGGCGCTGTGAGACAGCAGTGTTAACCACTGTGCCTCCATGGCGACAAGTCCTAGAAAAAGTCTGCAGACTGTATGATGGGCAATCAGTTCACAACCGTCTGTTTTACGCTCAAGATGAAGATGCATTTTACCTTAATGAAACGTAGTGCCATCCAAATTCATTGTGAGAACGTGTTTCAAATTTAGGTTAAGTGAAATCCTATCTGCTGGTATCTATGCACAATGTTGAAAGATGAATCCCTAAATTTAATTCCCTCTCCTTGTCCCACATTAAATGTGTTGTAAAGTTCATGATAAGCACAAGTAGACTTGTTACAAATAATTGACCAGAATAACCAAAAGCAATGGCATAAAAACATGATGGAGGTTCATTTCCTGAAGAAGCGTTTTATGACAGGTGGTTGACAGTAGGGTAAGTGCAGGGAGAAGGGATTGCTATGTTCCTGTTAAGAAACCAGGTGCTTAATCTTCCACGTGGTCATTCCGCACTATGTTTTACTGCTCATTTTAAAATCAGAGACACATTTCTTTCTCATACTCACACACAATCAGGGCAAGGGTGTCAGCTAGGTGTGGTTGAAACAATTACTTTTATTCAGTTGCATAGATAATTTCATTAAAACCAGGCCAATGCTGCAAGCTAGAATATCAGATTGGCAGGCTATCAAGTTCAGTGAAAGCAATTCCGCAAGAATCCAAAACTGAAGATATAAAATAATTCATTGATCTGACCATCTTGTGTAAATGGATGTTGACTTTTTCATCTGAGTTTTTAAATTTTAAAAGCAAGTTTAAAAACTAATCTTTTGTTTTGCATTCCTATGATTAGAGGTGTAATTTATATTTATTTTCAAAGAGGGACTGGCTACAGTAACATCTTACTGAGAATTCTAATGCGCAGAAAGTCCCATTGATTTAGTGTCTGATTTTACTGTGAAGACAATATTTTCAATTAATCTACATTTTAGTGAATATCTTTGGAATAGCACTTGGTGTCACCAAAATGTTCAACATAAATAAACATATTTACTTCAATATTTTAATTATCATTTATCAAATCTGGAAAATAGTGATAGGATTTGTTATGTTATATGTTATATGCTTATATTAACCCTTTTCCTCCTGTATTCCTTTCATTCATTGTAAGATTAATGAAAACATTTCTAATCACTGAAAACTGCTCAGATTCCAAATGGATGAGCTGCTTTAAGCAGAATTTTAACACAACTGATCTGCATACAGTGGGATGGCCAGTGTCAGGTCAGGAACCCATTTGTAATCAAAGCAACCTTTGTCGTAAATGTTTAATTCAGCCTCGGTATTGAATCATAGAATCCATACAGTGCAGAAGGAGGTAATTCGGACCTTTGAGTCTGCACCGAACCTCTGAAAGAGCACCGCATCCCCGTAACCCTACCCAAACTTTTGGATACTAAGGGGAAATTTAGCATGGCGAATCCACCTAACCTGCACATCTTTGGACTGTGGGAAGAAACCAGGGTACCCGGAGGAAACCCACGACAGCATGAGGAGAAAGTGCAAATTCCACACAGACAGTCACCAAGGGTGGAATTGAATCCGGTCCCTGGTGCTGTGAGGCAGCAGTGCTAACCACTGTGCCACCGTGCCATCCTGCTGCTGCTGCTATTGGCCTGCTGCTTCCTCATTTTCTGACCAATGAAAAATGGTAGGAATGATCATATGCTGTCTCTGTCAAAGTATTCCTTGCTGACGGGATAAAATCAGAAAATGCTGGAAATACTCTAAGTCTGGCACACCTATGGAGAGAAAATCAGTTTCGAATCAAGGACCTTTCTTCAGAGTTCTGAAGAAAGATCTGTGGTGATATACATCTGTAAGCACACAAAGGGTTAATGTACATATACTACACATAGCTAGACACTAGAGGGAACACCAGAGACATGACACAGACAGTCAACCAATAGGTCAGTAAGATATGACACGACCAATGGGCATTCACGATACACACAGAGGTGACACTACCACATATAAAAGGACACATCGCACATGCTCAGTCTCTTTCCAGTGGAGACACTCAGTGAGTACACAGGGTTGATTGAAACACATCATTCCCACCATGTGGATTGTAGCAGACTGGTTCATCAATCTGAGTAGCTATAGCAGGATTAACAGTAGCTTCGAATCCAAGTAGGAGAATTCTTAATTGTTTAATAAACGTGTTAAAGCTATCTCCAAGTCTGAACCTTCCTTTGTCAGAGTGCACATCAAGGAAGCAGCTTATGCTACAAGAAGAGCATAACAAAACATGATTCCAGGAGTGAACTGTTTCAATCCATATAGTTAAAACTCAGCAAACAGTGACAACCAGCAACAACAGCTGGGCAAGATGATTTCGGGATTCCGGTTCCACAGCCGCTCAGGTACATAGAACATAGAACATAGAAAATACAGCACAGAACAGGCCCTTCGGCCCATTGCGTACAGTTCTGGTCAATTGCGTACAGTTCTGGTCATTGCGTACAGTTCTGGTTTATTGCGTACAGTTCTGGTCACCGCATTATAGGAAGGACGTGGAGGCTTTGGAACGGGTGCAGAGGAGATTTACCAGGATGTTGCCTGGTATGGAGGGAAAATCTTATGAGGAAAGGCTGATGGACTTGAGGTTGTTTTCGTTAGAGAGAAGAAGGTTAAGAGGAGACTTAATAGAGGCATACAAAATGATCAGTGGGTTAGATAGGGTGGACAGTGAGAGCCTTCTCCCGTGGATGGAAATGGCTAGCACGAGGGGACATAGCCTTAAACTGAAGGGTAATAGATATAGGACAGAGGTCAGGGGTAGGTTCTTTACGCAAAGAGTAGTGAGGCCATGGAATGCCCTACCTGCTACAGTAGTGAACTCGCCAACATTGAGGGCATTTAAAAGTTTATTGGAGAAACATATGGATGATAATGGTACAGTGTAGGTTAGATGGCTTTTGTTTCGGTGCAACATCGTGGGCCGAAGGGCCTGTACTGCGCTGTATTGTTCTATGTTCTATGTTCTATGATGTTGTGCCGAACCTTTGTCCTAGATTAATCATAGATTATCATTGAATCTACAGTGCAGAAGGAGGCCACTCGGCCCCCTGAGTCTGCACCAGCTCTTGGAAAGAGCACCCCACCCAAACTCAACACCTCCACCCAACACCAAGGGCAATTTGGACATTAAGGGCAATTTATCATTGGCCAATTCACCTAACCCGCACATCTTTGGACTGTAGGAGGAAACCGGAGCACCCGGAGGAAACCCACGCAGACACGGGGAGGACGTGCAGACTCCGCACAGACAATGACCCAAGCCGGAATCGAACCTGGGACCATGGATCTGTGAAGCAATTGTGCTATCCACAATGCTACCGTGCTGCCCTTAAGAACAAATAAATCTACACTATATCATTTTCCCGTAATCCATGTACCTATCCAACAGCTGCTTGAAGGTCACTAATGTTTCCGACTCAACTACTTCCACAGGCAGTGCATTCCATGCCCCCACTACTCTCTGGGTAAAGAACCTACCTCTGATATCCCTCCTATATCTTCCACCTTTCACCTTAAATTTATGTCCCCTTGTAATGGTGTGTTCCACCTGGGGAAAAAGTCTCTGACTGTCTACTCTATCTATTCCCCTGATCATCTTATAAACCTCTATCAAGTCGCCCCTCATCCTTCTCCGCTCTATTGAGAAAAGGCCTAGCACCCTCAACCTTTCCTCGTAAGACCTACTCTCCATTCCAGGCAACATCCTGGTAAATCTTCTTTGCACCTTTTCCAGAGCTTCCACATCCTTCCTAAAATGAGGCGACCAGAACTGTACACAGTACTCCAAATGTGGCCTTACCAAAGTTTTGTACAGATGCATCATCACCTCACGGCTCTTAAATTCAATCCCTCTGTTAATGAACGCGAGCACACCATAGGCCTTCTTCACAGCTCTATCCACTTGAGTGGCAACTTTCAAAGATGTATGAACATAGACCCCAAGGTCTCCCTGCTCCTCCACAATGCCAAGAACTCTACCGTTAACCCTGTATTCCGCATTCATATTTGTCCTTCCAAAATGGACAACCTCACACTTTTCAGGGTTAAACTCCATCTGCCACTTCTCAGCCCAGCTCTGCATCCTATCTATGTCTCTTTGCAGCCGACAGCAGCCCTCCTTACTATCCACAACTCCACCAATCTTCGTATCTCTGCAAATTTACTGACCCACCCTTCAACTCCCTCATCCAAGTCATTAATGAAAATCACAAACAGCAGAGGACCCAGAACTGATCCCTGCGGTACACCACTGGTAACTGGTACCAAGGCAATCTCAGTGAAAACTGGCGTTGGTTCAGGCAGAGATTCGAGATATACCTGGTAGTGTCCGAATTAGATGGCGTGACGGATGCAGAAAGAAATAAAGCTTCTACTTACCATCGCGGGTCCAGAAGCAGCTGAAATCTTCCAGACCTTAAAATACTCAAAGGAGCAAAACATGAGCGATTTCCTGGCAGTCCTGGACAAATTCCAAGAATTCTGCGAGGAACATACAAGAAGAAAAGGTAAAAGATGCGCCAAAACTCACCGCGAGGTAGGCTTGCAGCAACGAACTGCAGTTGTGAATTGCAGCCATTTTGGAAAAGGTGCTGCGCATATGCAGTTGCGCGAAGAGCGCACAGAACGGGATGGTCCATTTACGCGTAAGCGAGAAGCCGCGCATGCGCAATTGCGAAAAAGTCCCCAAGTAAAGGAACAGCGATCTGCGCATGCGCAATCGCTTCCTACACACTATGTCACAAGCGTCATGATGTCAGAGGCCCCGGACCACGCCCACTTAAAGGGGAAATGACCCAAAATATGAAAAAAAATAATTAAAGCCTCAAAAACAGATTCTTTCACCTGGAACGACAGCACAATGCCTGAAATTCAACCAGTAGCTGAAAGTAACCGCCACAGAACCCTGCAACAAGCAGTTAGCACTGCCCAAAGAGATGATACAGTCCTTGAAGACTATGACTCAGACCTTGAATTCTTCTTTGGGCGAAACGTGATGATATGGTCTTGGAAGACAACGACTCAAGACAAAGTTTTCACCTTGGGAGGCTACCCAAGTACCAAATCCGAGCCTCAACTAGACATGTTGCACATTGACGACCCCGACGACGAGTTCTTCGGATTTGAGGATCTTCAGCCCAGCAGATATGACATCCCAACTCGTGAGTGCAGTATTATGCTGCGGCCTGATACCAAGAGACAGAGAGCTGTACAAGCCCACAGAGAGCGGCCTGCTGCCACACAGAGAGTGGTCCACGCACCACAAAGGGTCCCAGCATCCACACAGAAAGCGATGAAAGACTCCACAGCGAGCTCGTGGACAAACTCCATGATAGAAGCAACGCAAGACTCCAGAGCGCAGTCCTTGCATGAACAAGAAGTGGTGACAGTTTCCACAGAGAGACCAAATGCACGATTCAACACAAGGAATGCTGCAAGACTCCACAGAGGGAGTGACACAAGCCTCCACAACGAGCCCCCAGGATAAAAGCAATGCGAGACTCCAAAGCGCAGTCCTTGCATGAACAAGACCATGAGGGTCTAGCAACCTCCTCTGAGCAACCAGCAGCAGACAATGCAAGTCTGCCACGCTCAAGTGAACAACAGAAAGACTATGACAGTCTTCCACACTCAGGTGTACAGCAAGCAGACTATGACAGTCTACCATGCTCAAGTGACAACGGCATCCCACTTCCCATACCTGATGTGCGGGGAGCATCAAGAAACCAAAGCTGATTCAGGTGAACCAGAAAGGGCTCCAGACAGGGAGCATCGACAAACCAAAACTGACTCAGGTGAAACAGACCAGACTCCAGTAGCGCCGAATCCAAGCAGGAGAATTGTTAATAGTTTAATAAACGTGTTGAAGCTATCTGCAAGTCTGAACCTTCCTTTATCAGAGTGCACATCAAGGAAGCAGCTTATGCCATGAGAAGAGCATAACAAAACAAGATCCTTGACCTGAAATGTTGACTTTGTTTCTCTCTCCACAGATGCTGCCAGATTTAGAGTATTTGCAGCATTTTCTGTTTTTATTTCCTATTTCCAGCATCAGGCAGCATTTTGCTTGGTTAAGGCGATCAGAAATGTTCTCAGTACTCCCGATGCAATCTGACTAATACCCTGTACAGTTGTTATAAATAATTGATTGGAATAACCAAGAGCAAAAGCATAAAAGTAGGTGCGGCTGGAAGAGGTCCAGGAAGTGAGCATCAGGATGATGGGGCAGCACAGTAGCGCAGTGGTTAGCATAGTTGCTTCACAGCTTCAGAGTCCCCGTTTCGATTCCTGGCTTGGGTCACTGTCTGTGCGGAGTTTGCACTTTCTCCCCGTGTCTGCGTGGGTTTTCTCTGGACGCTCCAGTTTCCTCTCACAGTCCAAAAGTGTGCAGGTTCGGTGGATTGGCCATGCCAAATTTCCCTTCGTATCCAAAAAGTTTGGATGGAGTTGCTGGGTTACGGGGATCGGATGGAGGCGTGGGCTCTTTTCAAGGGCCGTGCAGACTCAATGGGCTGAATGGCCACCTTCTGCACTGTAAATTCTATGATTCTACAAGATGGTATCTCGCACGTGGATTCAGTGCCCCAAGAAATCCAGGGACCTCACGAGGGCAAGGAAATTAGATGGCACAATACTTTCAGGAGCCAAGCCCCACATTCTAACTTTCCCAATATTCTCCTGCACAGATTGCACCTTACAACTTCGCTCATTCCTCTCCCTGGCAGGCACCTCGCATTCCAGCTGAACAACCAGCACTTACACTAACCCTTCCCTTCTCTCCACGCCAGCCATTTTGCACACGTAAGCTCTGTTCCATAACGTTCTGAGCAAGAGAGGCGACGGCACAACTCTAGGGAGACAGAGGGTGGAATCTTACAAAACAATTACAAAGTGCCAGTTCCAGTGAGAAAAACAGTGTGCGGCAGGATTTCTTGTAGAATTTGAGCCTCTTAAAGAAAAACTTTTTCCCCTCACGTGAATCACGCCATGCTATTGGCGGCCTCCTGCCGATTCAGTCACCCCAGGGAAACTTAATTACTGCAATCACTGGTGAGCTCCATTTAAGTGCCTCCCCAATACTTGTTGCACAGATCCATTTGAGGGGATGGCTGCCAGGAAGCCAGCACCACGTTTCTCTGAAGGAGTCCTGACCAGATACCTGGATGGTGTGCAGCAGAGGCAGGATGTCCTGTACCCATACTCCAGGAAGTGGCCCACTAGCAAGGTATCCACCCCCGCCTGGGAGGGCACTGCAACTTTAGTTAGTGCCAGCTCCCTGCTGGAGAGGTCGGGGCAACGGTATTGCTGCACGGTAGCACAGTGTTAGCACTGTTGCTTCACAGCTCAAGGGTCCCAGGTTCGATCCTGTGGTGCTCATTGGGCATGGAAGGCCTCGATGATGCCCGTGGACACCGCTTGGCCCTTCTACAGAGACACATGGCTGCAAATGTAGCTGTGGAACAGGGACAGACAGTTGGGTTGGACGACCTCCCTCAGTATTCACCTCCTCCCACCCACTTCCCAGCTCCCACTAAGGACATGACCTCCCCCAACAATGATATGGCCACAAGATCAGCAAAGCGGACACCGGAAGTGATGCCCGCATGCCAACCTGCAGACCCCCTTAAAGCAACCAGCACCCTGAAATGAAGGGAAGGTAAGACTTGCAAGTGACCTCTCCTCCAAGAGATTGAGTGACTGAACCCCAGCTCCAGTCCCGAGTTGAACCTATCTGCGTCCCGCACATCATCTCCGCTACATTCTGAACAGTGAAGAGCCTGGAGAATCATGGCTACCTGAGCACTCACCTCCGATAACCCCCTTGGAGGTGAGGCTGCCAGTTTCATGCTTCTATATACCTATTGTAAATGACGCTGGCGTGACCTCACGCTGACGCCTGTTGAATATTCCGTGAGGGGCGAAGGTTGAGATTGGCTGCTCGCTAATGACATGCTAATATATTAAAATTGGGTTCCCGGACTCCCGTGGCATGATTCTCACTACTCTATCGGAGGAGACGGTGAAAATTTCAAAACCCAAGCACGCTGGAGAGAATTGCATTTATTGATTCTCTCCAGATTTTGAAACTATGCCGGGTTTCACACGGGCAGAAAGTGTGGGCACGTTGTTGGAGGGGGGGGGGGGGGGCTTCCTATGATAACCTCCTTGATGGGCACTGGCAATGCATGCCTTCCTGGTCCATGAATGCCTGAAGCTCCAAAGACACCAATGCCATAAAATGTCGAGAGAGATGATCTTCTATCCAATTATTCAGTTTTGGGGATCTCGTCTCCTTTAAGCAGGATCTCTTTGTCTATCTCCCCTGCCTTGTGGAGTGGCATGTGGCTGGGAAAAGGCACGTGTTGCTCCTGCTCCTAGTGGTGGCATTTGTGTTGCTGCTGCTCTTGTCCCTTAACTGAGGTACGGAAGTTGTTTTCATGCTGGAATGAGGACAGTCAGCAGGAAAGTGCAGCTCAAGCTGAGTGTAGTCCAAGAGTGGTGAAGTAACAGCCTGTCACCTTCACCGAACTGGCGCTCCCCACTGTGTTCTCTCCTCTTGCTTACCCTGGCAAGTTCACGACTGCTCAGGAAATCCATGTGCTGGCTGTTAAAACCAGAATTCTGTGTTAAATCATGAGTTAATTGGGAATTTAAATATAAAAATGACTTACCCAACAGCTCCAAAGAGTTCCCTGCTCACCTGCCACTTCTTACTGATTTAACTGCCCACACCTGAACTTAACCACACCCACCATGGATGACTCCCACCCCCGCATGCTGCAGCAGTTCAAATTCTGTCCTTTACTTCTTTTATAGATTTGCATCATTAAATTAAATGGACCAGTAACTTCATGTAGTGGTTAGCTGATGCAGGCTGCTTGTGAATAGTTGCTATGACGACTTTCTCTTCACGGTTTTCCTCTGCCTATGTCTGCAGGTATAGCAGACAGATTTGACTACGTTTTGAATCCCACAGCATCTCACCTGACACCTCTAAGCCTCCCTTGGGTGCTGACTCCCTGGTCTTCCTTTGGGAGGCTGTCTCCCTGCAGTTAAACTGTCTCCCGTCCCCTGTGGGCAACTGGGGAAAATAGGCCTTTAGGTGGTTTGCAGCTGAGTAGACAACACCTGGACCCCCCTTCCCCCCTGCCCTCTCCCCCCCCCCCCCCTCCATTCTCCAACCTCCACCCCACTACGTCCAACCTCTTGGAAATTGATGTTTGGGGTTGGAGGGTGGAGAGCAGGAAAACAGATATTTATGGGGCAGGAGAAACTAGAGGGGAGGGGTATCAATGGCGCAGGTATTTGAGGCATGAGGCAAGGGATGGTTAAAAATACATCAAAGATAGAAGGGAAGAGATATCAAATAGCAGTGATCAAAGTCAGTCGGAGGGTAAGAAATGAGAAGGGTGGATCGGAGGCATTGACCAGGGGCAAAAACAATCATAAATCTTAATATTTTGCCAAATGAATGAGTTCTCAGTTCAAACGCTTGTTACTGAGTATCCTGGGGCTGCATTTACCAGAACCCCTGGATGAAGATGTAACAGGAGATTGCATATGAAAATTGGGATTTAATTAGTTGAAATCTTTTTTGAAAGCACTAAAGGTTTGTACTCATTTTGGTATGTAAAACTTGTTGAATAATCCTTGCAGCACATGTGCTCAAATAAATTAGCATTACATTTCGAATAGACTATTTTGACTTCTATTTTGCTCAGTTTTACTTACGTCTTATTTTCTTTGTCCATCCTTGTGGCACGTTAGTTGTTGAGTAAGAGGATGATTGGTTGACTTGCTTCGAGACCTCTTCCAGAGCTGCCCTTCAGAAGCTGCTCCGAGCAATCGTCAGACTTGATTAGATTTCTGATTTTCTCCACATCCTTCGAAGAAGTTCCAGAGCACAATAGCTTGTGAGGATACCGCCTCAGTTGATTGCCTCGGAAGAAAATTATTTCAGATTTCTTATTTGTTACACTGTAACCTCCGCAGTCTGGAAACCTATTGTTCGGAAACACCAGTCGTCCAGGAGTTTTGCGAGCAGACCTGGCATAATTTTCAGTGCACAACTTTAGGAGTGGGAACATGGAAGATACACTGCGGGATTCTCCGTCGGTGGGATCCTCCACTTAACTGGCAGCGCACCCTCGCCCGCGGGTTTCCTGACAGTATGAGGTGGCCACAATGGGAAACCCCATTGGCCAGCTGCGGGAACGGAGAATCACGCTGCTGGCGGGGGCGCGCCACAAAAGGAAACAGGGCTGGCGGGACGGAGAATCCTGCCCACAGTATTTGGATAGGTATCTATCACTTTTCTATCACCGATTTATTCTTCCAACTAAATACTTCCCCCTGCGGTGTTTTCAGGTTCACACACTTGTGGTTTGCCATTTTAATGTCATTCTATAATCCAGAAATTTCTGGAGTCCAATGGGGGTCGCAAGCATTTCCAGACTGGAGAGAATATGGAGTAATATTGGCCATGCAGTATTACTGTTAATTAAAGACAAAGTTAAAATAATCATTTTTGTTTTTACTAAGAACATCAGAGTGCCCAATAAGTATGGTATTGCTGTTTTAATATACATTTATGACACATAGACATGTCCAATAATTCTGAGTAGTTGAGCCTTGTAAAACAAATCTAGGCTAATTGCTTTCTAAAGCATTTTGAAGAACAGCATGTGAAAAAAATAATAATATAATGAACTAATAATGAACTTGAAAGTGTGATTTCAATTCAAATGCATGGAATACCATCGGGAAATCTTGGCGGTTACATAGTACGCAATAAACCCAACTTAAAATGAGCACACGTTATTGTAATCTTTAAGATATAATTGCTCAAAGCAGAAAATCCTTCACAAAATTCTGAAACTGCAGTGTGAGCAGTCTATGCTCATCCATTATTTGGGCGCACCTGTGCCAACAGTGAGTTCGATTGATCTTGCAATTAGCTGGCGGGGTGTGAGCCAACAGCTTTTAAAAATGATTTGCCCTTTAAGGAACCCAAAATGTCTTAAAGCAGGAATGGGGTGAAACTTTATCCCTTCATTGAGGATGGTTTGAAGATTCTGCTCTCGGACGTACAGCAATGGAGAGTGGTTTTCTTGAGTGTTACATCATCTTTTTGTCAAAGCAGAGATCCTAGATGGACATGGTTCAAAGAGTGAGTTCTGCAGCAGCTGGAGGAAATGAAGAAATAGAGGATTGAATTTTCATACTTTTCATACTTAGACAAGTCATGTCAGAGTCAATGAAGCAATCCAAAATTCTAGGCCTCAGTATTAATCTCTGATGATATGTGGAGTGAGTTGGGGACGGATTTAAAGAATTAACTGTGGGGAACAGATCCCACCACAACACACAAATGACCTCCATTTCTTACTCCCACTATCCCTCAAGGATGCCTGCGATCTCTCCAAGCCCAAATCCCCCCAATAATTAAGAAGTCTCTTTCCCCTTTCATTCACAACCACTCTTCCTGCCCTTGTCACAACCTCGTCACCTTTCCCAATTACCTATCTCTGCCACCCTTACCACACACTGGTGATTACTTTAAAAAAATTAACTTTAGAGTACCCAATCCTTTTTTTCCAATTGAGGGGCAATTTAGCGTGACCAATCCACCTACCTTGCACATTTTTGGGTTGTGGGCGGTGAGACACGGGGAGAATGAGTAAACTCCACACAGATAGTGACCCGGATCGAACCCGGGTCCTCGGCGCCGTTAGGCAACAGTGCCAACCACTGTGCCATCATGTCACCCAACATTGATGTTTGCTGACAATCCTTCCATGATCCCCAGCTCTGGTCTTCAGCTGTTCATTTTCCAGTCCTGCTGTCAATTTGGCCAGTGTCTGGGTGGCAAATATACCAATAAATATGAATTAATCTCAGCCTTCCAATGTTCTTCAGTCATTTTATTCTCCACTGTATGTTTAAATATCAGAGGAATTGGTCAATGTTGTATTGAAGGCAGCCTCCCGTACCAGCCTCCCCGAACAGGCGCCGGAATGTGGCGACTAGGGACTTTTCACAGTAACTTCATTTGAAGCCTACTTGTGACAATAAGTGATTTTCATTTCATTTTTTCAAGTGTGGCAGCTACTAATTTTTATCTTTTCTGTGTGAGGAATGTTAGCTCAGACAATTGGGGGTATCCTCTGCTTTTCTTGTTAAAATGCTTCAAGGGCCTTTTACACCCACCTGAGGAGGGACTCACTCCCTCAGCATATCACTGAACTGTCAGCTTGGCTGCTGCATTGTGGAGCCTACAATCTTTTGTCTAAGAAATGTGAGTGAGATCAGTGAGCCAGATGCTAACGGTTGGTTGATTATAAAGAGATCCAACAGCCAATGGGAGGACCTCCTGCTCACCATCAATAGGTCCAGCAGCATGAGGTCATCTGACCTCTCTACCATGGCTACATTCTCAGCCGGGTGACCCTAGGGGAGGGAGCATAGGGTGTTCATCGGTATGCTCCAGGACATTTGCAACCGGTGGGTGCAGGTGGTCTGGGGTGCATTATCACCCCCCAGAAATGGTATTTTGGTTTTGTTAGCTAATTTTCCTTTGATATTTTGCTTTAGTTACAGTGCTCCACCAGGGGGCTGTCACTTCTTCTTATTAGTTTAATTTTTGTTTATTAAAAGATTAGAAAGAGACTCAACTGGGGTATTGGGTCGATAGTTTGGAGGCAGGGATCTGTAATGCGGCACCCTGTGCTAGGAAAAGATCTGTATCTTGTACTTCTGGCTTGGACCCAGTTAAACGCCAGGCTGCCTTCTTTCCTGGCACTAGGAACGTGTCAATGTAAGTGGCCCACCTTGTCACACATTGGTACTGTTGGGGTTAATGTACACTGTACTAAACCATACCATACAAGAAGTACGTGCAAAGAAGAGACAACTTTTGTTATATTTTTTAAATGTATAAAAGTGGTAAGTAATATTCTTCTGAAGCACAGAAATAGCTTGCGCCGCAACACATAAGTGTTTAAAGGTGAGCTAGAACAAGCATTACTACCAGAAACTACACTGCTGCATTGGAATGCACGCATACAAGAATATTTGGAGACTGACCACAGAGGTGACTGCCAGCTGCTGATATCTGGTTACTTTGTAATTTTTCCAGGAGAAAGATGTTTACAATCATTGCACAGGCAAGGGACTTTCTAAATACAAAGCGGTATCTCGATTTGAAAGGTATACCTCCCACATTACACGATCATCTGAAACTAAAATTAGCCACAATAGATCGATGCTCATTTATTTCTGATGTGGAGATGCCGGCGTTGGACTGGGGTGAGCACAGTAAGAAGTTTTACAACACCAGGTTAAAGTCCAACAGGTTTGTTTCGAATCACTAGCTTTCAGAGCACTGCTCCTTCCTCAGGTGAACGAAGAGGTGTATTCCCGAAACATTTATATAGACAAAGTCAAAGATGCAATATGCTACTTTGAATGCGAGTCTTTGCAGTAATTAAATCGTTACAGGTCCAGGTGGAGCAGATTAAAGAGGTGTGAATTGTCTCAAGCCAGGACATTGGTAGGATTTTGCAAGCCCAGCCAGATGATGGGGGGGTGAATGTAATGCAACATGAATCCAAGGTCCCGGTTGAGGCCGTACTCATGTGTGCGAAACTTGGCTATAACTTTCTGCTCGCCGATTTTATTTCTGATTCTGTCTCTTTGAAGCATTATGGTAAGTTAAAAGGGTAGAAGTGTTATATAACTGCAACTTATTGAAGTATGTTGTTTTTGGTCAAGCACAAACGTTAGGAATCCTGTGGCGAGTGACTCGCCACCTGATTCTCCAAAGTCTGTCCACCATCTACAAGGCACACACCAAGATTGTGATGGAATATTCTCTACTTGCCTGAATGAGTGCTGCTTCAACAACACTCAAGAAACATGATACTATCCAGGACAAAGCAGCCTGCTCATCATCCCATTCACAAACAATCACTCCCTCCACTACCAATGCACTTGGCAGCAATGTGTACCATCTACAAGATGCACTGCAGGAGCTTACCAAGGCTGCTGAGACAGAACCATCCAAACCCACAACTGTTGCCATCGAGGGCAGCAACACATGGGAACACTATCACTTGGAAGTACTCCTCCAAACCACTCATCATCCTGAATTGAAAATATATCGCCATTCCTTCACTGACACTGGGTAAAAATCCCGGCACTCTGCTACCGAGTGAAAATTCTGTCCAGCTGTTAACTCTATTGCAAACGGGCTCTGGTTAATTTGATGCCCCATGTAATGATGTCACCTGTTACTTGCTTGATACATTATGACATGTGTGTCCTGCGATGGCGTTTAAGGATCCGATGTCAGAAATGGTTCATGCTATGTTTCTGCTTCTGGTTTAGTTGTATTGGCATCATAGACTAATATCTGTATTCTTTAAAAAAATATATTATTATTCTCCTCCTTTTTCAAATTTTCTCCCAAATTTACACCCAACAATAAATAATGATCAGTAACAAATGCAATGTCAATCCCCATATCAATAACAATGATCCCATCCTCCCACCAAACCCCAAACATTATCCCGCATGTTAACACAAACAAATGACAAAAAGGAATCAGGAAATCAGGAATCACACATAGTCACCATTAACACACACAGTCCCCCTCTCCCCAATCCTCCCAGCAGCCCCCCCCCCCCACAATGTTTGATGTAATCCAATTCTCAAAAATGCCCATGAATTGTAGAACCCCTCCATCCTTCCCCTCAGTTCAAATTTGACCTTTTCAAGCGTCAAAAATTCCAGTAGGTTCCCACCACCATGGGCACGGGGCCCCGCCAGGACAAGGGGTGGAGGAGTTGATCTCCACCCTAACAGGATCCGCCTTTGGGCGATCAACAAGGCGGAGGCTACAACATCAGCCTCCGCACCCGTTTCCAGCCCCAGCTGGTCCGACACCCCGAATATGGCCTCCCGAGGACCTGGGTACAGTTTCACGTGCACCACTTTAGAGATTACACTAACAACCTCCTTCCAGTAATCCTTCAGCTTTGGACAGGACCAAAACATATGAACGTGGTTTGCGGGCCCACCCCCTGCAATGTTCACACACATCTTCTACCCCCTCAAAGAGCCAGCTCATCCTCACTCTTGTAAGGTGCGCTCTATACACCACCTTCAGCGGTATCAGCCCCAACCTCGCACACGAGGTGGAGGCTTTCACCCTCCAGAGCACTTCACACCAGAATCCCTCCTCCATACCCTCTCCCAACTCTTCCTCACACTTTGCCTTTATCCCTTCCAACGGCACCTTCTCCTCCTCCAAAATAGTCCCGTAAACCGCCGATATTACCCTCTTCACCAGTCCCCCTGTCGTCAGCACCTCCTCCAGCAATGTAGAAGCCAGCTCTACTGGGAAGCTCTGTATCTCCTTTCTGACAAAGTCTCGAACCCGCATGCATCTAAATATTTCCCCCTGCTCTAGCCCATACTTAGACTAATATTTGTATTCTGCCAACCTTTTGTATGAGTGGTGCCAGCAAAACCAGGCGTAACCTGTTGAGAGGATCGCCCTGATAATGACAACACTTAAATAGAAATAATCCAATGATGAGTCTTGAAGATTTCAAGTGATGGGGCTGTGACTTTTTCCTTTGGCAGTTTGTTCCATTGTGGGATCGTCTGTCAGGAGGTAGACTGATGATAAACTGCCTTGGAAACACATAGTCTTTGTAGTTGTGTGGATGCTGCAACCTCGTGTTTTGTCTTTGTGAGAGGAAACCAGGTACATATGTCTATCAATTCCCACCAGTCCATCCCGTATGTTATAGAAGACAGTCAGTCTATTTTGCTCCTTCCTTTACTGTTGTGATTCCTATCCTAAATTCTTGATCAAGGATATGACGTGGGATATTTTTCATACTAATTTGTGCAGAATTATGCAGCATATCTTTGGATCTCTTCAATCTATTTATACCTCTTGCCATGTAAGAATCCCATACATGACTTGCATACTATCGGACTGGACAACCACATAATTAATAAGGCATGACTGTGATCTTTTTATTACAATATCAAATATGACCCTCAGAAATTCCATAACCCTGTTTACTTTTAATGTTATCTGCTGAATATGTTATCCCTATTGATGATTGTTTTTAAGATGCATCCCAGGTATGGTTATGTATCTACCTGTTGATTGAATTTGATTGCAGACATAAAGCTATCTGTTGGTGGATCCTTTTTGTTGGTAATGCACATGACATAGCATTTTTTGGCATTGAATGCCATCTCCCATTGATCCTGCTATTTTTGAAATTGCAGCAGATTATCTTTCTGTGAATTGATATGATATTTGCATTTTTCCCGTTGTGTAAACCATAAAGTCATCTGCAAATAGTTGCACACTGTTGTTCAAATTATTGGGAAGGTAATTTATGCATGTCAAGAGATGTAAAGATTCATTGGGGGCACCCTGCAGAGGACTTTTCGGGGAGAGGATCATCACACACCACTCTTTATCTGCGGTTGGTAACAAAGTGCAGGATCTAATTTAGTAATGTCCCCTATTCCGTAGTTGTGAAGTTTGCAAGACCTTTGTGGTATTATCATAACAATCAGTAGTACCATGAATAGCCACTAGAGGGAGCTGCAGATACTACTATATAAAGCAGTGATGCTAGACCTTAGGGGAGGAATGTATGCAGGAGACAGCAAGCGAAGAGCACAAGTATTTCATGAGGAACTTTGTCAAAGGTTTTTAAGAAATCTAGTCTTGCCATCTCAATACTTCCATCTCTTTCAAGACTTAAAGGTAGGCCATCGACAGTCTGTAAAAGCTTGTTTCGGTAAATCTTTTCGGCTGAAAACCAGGCGAGTTATCTACTAGGTTATTGTGAGCTTCATGACATGGAAATGAACAATATTTTTCAATTTGCACAAGAAGCTGGTGAGAGATACCAGTCTAGCTTTCTGGCTGACTTTTATCCCCTTTTATGAATAAGCCACAAATGTTATCTTGTCTCCATTGGTCTGGAAAGTAGCCAATGTGGATTGACTTTCAAAGACATCGATCAATATTAGAGCCAGTTCATCAACTGCTAACTTTAAAATCCAGGGAAGGATTTCACCTGGACCTGGAGCATCATTTGGATTTATTTCTTGAATAAATTCAAAACACCCTTTTCACTTATGAGGTTTAGTGTGTCTGGTAAGTGGTGAACTTTAGAGCAATAGGAAGATTGCATAATTTAGGTTTTGTCCCTATTCTAGGTGCCACGGGCAAAACATAGCACAGATGAGTCAAAGTATTTTTTGCAGAGCATGAGTTGGTGATGTCGAGTCATTCCTGGCATTTAGGTAAGAATGTTTGATTCCGCAAATTATGGACTTGGAGTATTGGGGTGGGTGTGAAGAGAATTCTATGTTCACTATCTCCTTCCCAATCCAGGAATCCCCATCTTTGAGAAATATGGCTATCTGGTTTCAACAGGTCAGGTTTTGCCGATTTTATAAGCTAAATCTGGGACTGGATTCTCCGTCTGTTTTGCCGGCAGCCTCGGGGTTTCCCGATGGCGTGAGGCTGCCCCACAATGGGAAACCCCATTGACCAACCGGAGTAATGGAGCATCCCGCCGGCGGGGTGAAAGGTGGCGTGGCAGGGCGGAGAATCCAGCCCCTGATCTCCAGGGTTCAAGCTCACCCAGAATAATATGGATTTTTGTATGGGAAATAATTTTTGGCCCATAATGTCCTGGTTCCCCAGCATCACCTTTGGATGTTACCTGAATGATACCCCTTAGAGGTTCCGACATAAGAGGGTTGACCTGGCAATTGCCCAGAAGTGCTATCTTCGCTGACAATTACGATGTGCTGGGAACCATTTGGCAGCAGTGATTTAAATCACTAACGTCAGATGGTTCTGCCTGTTTTACCCTGATAATTACTCTGAAAGAGTTCGCTGACAAGAATTACTACTAAGTCTCGAGTAACTAAAAACCCAGACCCAGCCTCGCACAAAACACACCCCACACAGTACCCCTCAGGGGGTTCACCACACCAGCCCCTTCCCAACCTGTTCCCCATCCCTCCGCTGTGACTTGACCCTCTGCTCCCTCCCCTCACCGGTCCGACACCCCCTTCTCCCCTCTGGTCCGACCCCCTGCTTTCCTTGGTCTGACCGCTCCCCCAGTACCCCCCAGTCTGACACCATCCCCACACTCTTCTCAAGTCTGAACCCACCACCTCTCTGGTCCGATCTCCCCCTTCAAGTCTCAATTGTCCCTTTAAATCTATCCATTACAGCAGCTACTTACCTCTCTGTGTCCCAGTTACTCCATGGCGATGCTGCCGGGGGGTGCACTTCGCTGCTCCTGTTTCACCCAGCCTGAGTGAGGAAGGTTGGGCAAAGAACTTTAGAATTCCAGCGAAGGTAAGTTTGTCAGAGATTGCCACTCTGACGAAGTTACAGTCCTATTTATATGTAATGTGAACAGAAATGCAGCTTCCTTTCAGAGTACATTTTCTTTTTTGCAAGATGCAGAGCACCCTGACTCAGCTACATATGTCCACACTGCCATTTGCCCCAATAGGTCCTGTGCCATCAGTGCAATCTTGCAACATTGAAATACATAAACAGGTTTATCAAAGATTAATAATGTTACTTAGCTCTTTAATTACTGGACATTTCTGGGACTCAAAGGCGATTTACTGTGCCACGGAAAGTCAAAGCTGATGGTTATGTTATGGTGAATGTAATAATAAGACATGGTGAAAATAATTTATTATTTATTTGCATTCCACTATTATGTTATGTTATTTGAGTAACATAAGTCGCTACGAACTGTAGACGATCTTGAAGCATACTCCAGTCCTCAAAGTAAGTTGAAAGTATTTATTTAGTAATGACAAAGCTAATAAATGAGTTCGACACTCTGCTGATCTAACTCTAGCAACACAGTAAACTTGACTAGCTGTACAAACTATATCGAAGCCACATGTGCTGGCTTGACTGAGATCTCTGCTACACTCGTGTTATTCCTCCAGTCTCTGCTGGGTGAGGGGGAGAGCTTGTGTGAGCTGTGGTTTTATAGTGGTCGTGCCACAGCTAGGTGTTCTGATTAACCCCTTAGTTACATGTCTGTCTACATATCATTACATCCACCATTACTTAAATCTTGGCCGTGCAACTGGAAAAATAAATTGAAGAACCAATTCAGTCTGCTAATTAATGGAGTGGGATAGTTTAATTTTAGATTGTTTTAGAATGATTACATAAATATGAAATGAAATGAAAATCACTTATTGTCACAAGTAGGCTTCAATGAAGTTACTGTGAAAAGTCCCTAGTCGCCACATTCTGGTGCCTGTTCGGGGAGGCTTGTACGGGAATTGAACCGTGCTGCTGGCCTGCTTGGTCTGCTTTAAAAGCCAGCGATTTAGCCCAGTGTGCTAAACCAGCCCCTGAATTGCATAATGTAAACGTCTTCTCTGCAAAATGGGATTGCTGTACACTGTAAATAGTTGATGAATTCAGTGCCAATATAGACTTGCCAGTCTGAATATAGAAAGGGACAGCACATTTTGGCATTGTAAAGTAAGTTATACTTAGGAAGGGGAGGGAGAGGACAGAGTGCAATGAAAATAGAAGCATTCACTGATGAAATTACTCTAGTTCATTGTTTAATGCTGGCATTATACGATGGATATTTTGAGCTCTATTCATAAGGAGATACTTGGCATTCCAAGTGTGCAATGAAAAACTCCCATGTGCTGCTTTTCATTTTCCATCCATGCTCACAGCAGAAAATGTATGACAATGAGGGTTTGGAAAAATCTATGATTCACCCTTCCTACCACCAAAATTGTTTACATTGACCTCATCAAATTTGCATAGCCTACCCCGCCTGTCACTGCAGCTGAATCTGAACATTGTCTGTTATCTCCAGATTCCATTTGTTTAATGTGATCCTTTCTGGACTCCCATTCTCCTCCCTTCATAAATTTCAACTTGTTCAAAACCTAGCTTCCCTGCACAAAGTCCTGCTCACCAGTCATTCATCCTCAATGTCCAATATGGCTCCCTGTCCCCAGAAAGAAATAAAGTTTAAATTCTTCATTCTCATCTCTCCCCATCTCTTCTTGAGAAGGTTCTGCAGCTTTTTAATCCTCTCCTCCAATTCTGGCCATTTGTAGACGACCCCCAATGTCTTCATTTCCGCCATTGCAACACAGTTGTCAGCCACCTGGGTCCTACTCTCTGAAACTCTTTCATTAAAATGCCCGGCTCCTCTACTCCTCACTCCATCTTAAAAAATATTTTCAAAACACGCTACTTTGGCCCGTTTTCAGTCACCTCTGCTAATTTTCTCACCAAAGTTCAATATCTACTCAATTATTTATTTTATTGATTTTTATCTTCTTCTCTATGCTAAGTGCCAGAAGACAATGTCTAAGCGAAAGGCACCTTAAATGCTGGGTATTTTGATAAAGTGTACTTTGCTATTGGCATCAGGCACACCATTTGCATTATCTACACAAGACTAAAAAGTCTACAGGAGTCTAAAATATTACTGGATTCAGAAACTACGGGCTGCATTTTTACATGAAGGTGGTGGCCCCACCCCCAACTTAAAAGTCAGAGGCGAGCCCACCTTCGCTTGGCGAGAAAGTCTGGAGCATTTAAGTCTCAGTCAGATGCCCAACAGCTCGCTAGTCCCAGCATTACCACCAGGAGTGGTGGCCACTGCTGGAACTGCAACCAGTTCCCTACAGTGATGTCAATGGAGAATAGAAGGTGAGTGGGGCGAGTGGCAGCACGGTGGCTATCATTGCTGCCTCACAGCACCAGGGTCCTGGGTTCAATTCCGGCCTTGGGTGACTGTGTGGAGTTTGCACATTCTCCCCATGTCTGCGTGGGTTATTCATGAAGGCCCAGTCTTCTCAACCATGCCCTTTGCCTGAGGTGTGGTGATCCTTGGGTTAAATCACCACCAGTCAGCTCTCCCCCACAAAGTGGAAAGCAGCCATTGGTCATCTGTGACTATGGCAACTTCACCCTTACATGGATTGCCTCAGGATGCTCCGGTTTCCTCCCACAGGCCAAAGATGTGTAGGTTAGGTGGATTGGCCATGCTAAATTGTCCCTTGGTGTCCAGAGATGTGTCGATTAGGTGGGGACGGGGATAGGGTGGGAGAAGTGGGCCTGGATCGGGTGCTCTTTCAGAGGGTCAATGCAGACTCAATGGGCTGAATGGCCTCCTTCTGTACAGTAGGGATTCTATGAATTCTATAAATTCACTGGGGTCAATCTGGTAGGCCCCAGCAATGGGGGTTGATGGATGGGTTTTGGGAGGGTGGGAGGGAATATGTGGCAGGAGGAGAATGCTGGGGGGTGAATGCCTCTGTTGGCTACAGGATGCCTAAAGAAGAGGGGCCGCTCCGTCAGTCCTAAAGGAGGCCACCGGGGTTCATCTGGCCTCATCATGTGGCCTGTGCACCCCCTGCAATTGGTAGAATATTAGCAGCAGAAGGAGAAGGCTCTTAAGTGTCCATCAATTGGGTGGGTGGGCGTTGAGTAAAATTCCACCCCATATAATTTGAACCACCCACTGATGTGCAGGTTTTCATGTGCTACAATTAAAACAAGGCTTTAATGTTTAATGCTGCAGAGAAATCTCCTCTCACTCCACTTCTGAAAACCTCTAGATTCCAATACAATATTTAAACTTTATTGTGATGAGCTTCTGCTCTTGAATTGAAGTTCCATGTTAGAATGGATCAAACATATACATGTTAACTGCTGCAAGTTTATTGCATGCAGTTTAAATTTTTTTAAAAATTAATTCATGGGATATGGTAATCACTGGTTAGGGGCCAGCATTTATTGCCCATCCCTAATTGTCCTTGAACTGACTGGCTTGATAAGCCATTCCAGAGAGCATTTAAGAATCAATCACATTGCTGCGGATTGAGGTCTTGTGGTGCAGTGGCAGTGCTCCTACCGCTGGATCAGAAGCTCTGAGCTTGAATCCAACTTGTTGGCCACAGAAGGAGTGTTCAAAATGTGTTTGAATGGCCTTATAATGAGCTCGGGAATCCTTCCACCACTTCTTCTATCAGTTTGGGTGTGAACATATTTAAAAATTTGCTGTGGATCTGGAGTCAGATCCAGCCAGATGAGGTAAGCAGATTTCCTTCCTAAGATGCTCAGGTTAGGTGGATTGGCCATGCTAAATTGCCCCTGACTATCCAAAGGTTAGGTGGGGTTACAAGAATGGGACGGGGGAGTGGGACTAGGTAGAGTGCCCTTTTGGGGGTCGGTGCAGACTCGATGGGCTTAATGGCCTCCTTCTGCACTGTAGGGATTCTATGATTCCCTAAAGGACATTAGGAATCAGATGAGTTTCATGATCATGATTAGACTTTTAGTTCCAGATTTGTATCAAATTCAAATTTCACCATGCACTGTGGTCGGATTTGAACCCAGGTCCCCAGAGCATTACCATATCTTGCCCAGCCAGTGACAATTCGACAATACCATCAGCACCCCTTATTAGGTAAACTGTTATCAACAGTGGTGTGGGCAAATGGCAATAAGATTCGCTGCAGAAATAATCTTGGCTACAACACGGGAATCCACTCAACAAAGTGGGAAATTTGAGTTATGCCAATCTGGCCAATTACATTCTGTCAGTCTATTCTCACTAAACAGCATGCTGATGCAAGAGGACAGTTACCGTGCTATGAGCAGCATTGTTCAACAATGCTCACTTTGGGTTCTGCTGGCACAACTCAGCCCAAGACCTCATTACAGCCTTGGTTCATGTGGTAAACCACTGTATTTTATTGTACTTACTGTTCTTACTTATTGTACTTACTGTTCTTACTGTTTGTTACATGTCTAGGTTTGTCCCTGCTGGCTCCGCCCCTCGGGCTCAAGTATAAAGGTGGCTAACCTCCAGCCCTGCCCTCATTCTGGGACCGGCTGCTAGCAGGTGTCTTTTAGTTGATTAAAGCCACAGTTTACTCTTCCGTCTCTCGTCTGTCATCATTGATGGTACATCAATTTAATCAGCTAAAATTTTAAGATGAATCCATCGCTCAAGCCTGATCGCCTGGAGCTGGACCCCCAAGCAGCCAACGCCACTGCCACGTTTGAACACTGGCTAAGCTGCTTCGAATCTTACATTGATTCCTCTGCCGCTGCCGTCGCTGAGACCCACAAGCTGCGAGTCCTCAACTCCTGGGTGAGCCCGCAAGTTTCCCTTCTTATCAGGGACGCTACCTCGTACGAGGATGCGATAACGCTGTTGATGGGGCAGTATGTTAAGGAAGTCCCTGGGTACTGTGTCGCAACCCTTACAGTACGGGGCGTCGAGTACAAAAATGTCAAGCTCTACGTCCTCCCCCAACTCTGCGCTGCCCTACTACTAGGTCTAGGTTTCCAATGCCACCTCAAAAGTCTTACCTTGGAGTTCGATGGACCCCTGCCCCCTCTCACCGTCTGTAGCCTCTCGACCCTTAAGGTCGCCTCACCCCTGCTCTTTGCTAACCTCACCCCGTCGCAACTAGGAACAGATGATACAGTGCTCGGGACAAGGCCTTTATCAGGTCGGAGGTCCAGCGACTCCTGCGGGAAGGGATCATGGAGTCCAGTACTCACCCCTGGAGATCCCAAGTGGTGGTCATTTAAACTGGGGAGAAGCACCGGATGGTCATCGACTACAGTCAGACCATCAACCAGTACACACAGCTCGATGCGTACCCTCTCCCCCACATATCTGACATGGTCAATCAGATTGTGCAGTACCGAGTCTTCTCCACTATTGACTTGAAGTCCGCGTACCACCAGCTCCTTATCCGCCCGGAGGACCGCCTATACACTACCTTCGAGGCAGATGGTCGCCTCTACCACTACCTCAGGGGCCCCTTCGGCGTCACCAATGGGGTCTTGGTCTTCCAACGGGAGATGGACCGAATGGTTGACCAGTATGGGCTGCGGGCCACGTTCCCGTATCTGGATAATGTCACCATCTGCGGCCATGACCAGCAGGACCATGACGCCAACCTCCAACATTTCCTCCACACCGCCAAGCTCCTTAACCTCACATACAATAAGGAGAAATGTATTTTCCGCACAACCCGCTTAGTCATCCTTGGGTATGTTGTGGAAAACGGAGTCCTAGGGCCCGATCCCGACCACATGCGCCCCCTCCCGGAACCTCCACTCCCCCACTGTCCCAAGGCCCTGAAGAAATGCCTGGGGTTCTTTTCCTTTTATGCCCAGTGGGTCCCCAATTATGCGGACAAGGCCTGCCCACTCATTAAATCCACCATTTTTCCCCTGACGGCTGAGGCCCGCCTGGCCTTCAACCGCATCAAAACAGATATTGTCAAAGCCACGATGCAAGCAGTAGACAAGTCCATCCCTTTGCAGTTGGAGAGCGATGCATCTGACTTTGCTCTGGCCGCTACCCTCAACCAGGCGGGCAGGCCCGTGGCTTTCTTCTCCCATACCCTCCAGGGCTCCGGAATTCGACACTCCTCCGTCGATAAGGAAGCCCAGGCCATGTGAAAGCTGTGCGACACTGGAGGCATTACCTGGCCGGCAGGCGATTCACTCTCCTCACTGACCAATGGTCGGTTGCCTTCATGTTCAATAACACACAGCGGGGCAAGATCAAGAATGACAAGTTCCAAAGGTGGAGGATCGAACTCTCCACCTATAATTATGATATCTTGTATCGACCTGGGAAGCTCAATGAGCCCCCAGATCCCCTACCCCGCGGTACATGTGCCAGAGCACAAGTAGCCCTCCACTATGATCTCTGTCACCCGGGGGTCACGTGTTTTTATCATTTTATCAAGGCCAGCAACCTGCCTTACTCCATCTAGGAGGTCAGGACCATGACCAGGGACTGCCAGGTCTGCGCAGAGTGCAAACTGCACTTCTATCGGCCAGACAGAGCACACCTGGTAAAGGCCTCCCGCCCCTTTGAGCGCCTCAGCATCGATTTCAAAGGGCCCCTGCCCTCCACTGACCGTAATGTGTACTTTTTCAACATCATCATTGATGAGTGCTCATGTTTCCCTTTCGCCAGCCCGTGCCCTGACATGACCTCTGCCACAGTCATCAAGGCCCTGCACGACCTCTTCACCTTGTTCGGTTTCCCCACTTACATCCATAGCGATCGGGGTTCCTCCTTCATGAGTGATGAGCTGGGTCAGTTCCTGCTTAGCAAGGGCATCGCCTCAAGCAGGACTACCAGCGACAACCCCCGGGGAAGCGGACAGGTGGAGAGGGACACGTGACGGTCTGGAAGGCCGTCCTTCTTGCCCTACGGTCTAGACGTCTCCCTGTCTCCCACTGGCAGGAGGTCCTTCCCGATGCGCTCCATTCCATCCGGTCGCTCCTGTGTACCGCCGGCAATGCGACATCTCACGAGAGAATGTTTGACTTCCCCAGGAAGTCCACCTCAGGGGTCTCGCTCCCATCCTGGCTGATGGTTCCAGGGCCCGTCCTCCTCCGGAAGCATGCGAGGAGTCACAAGTCGGATCCCCTGGTCGAACTGGTCCTTCTTCTCCTTGCTAACCCCCAATATGCCTACGTGACACACCATGACGGGCGGGAGGACACAGTCTCCCTTCGGGACTTGGCACCCGCAGGTTCCCCAGTGACCATCACCACTACCCCCGACTCTACACTGTCTCCCTCTGTTGCTACTCACGACTCTACACTATCTCCCTCCGTTGCTACTTATCCGGAAGACGACACGCTCCTGGATACGCAGGCCTCAACACTTCATCCGACACCAGTGTCCTCACCACAGCCGGGACTGAGGCGATCACAGCGGAAGGTCAAAGCCCCCGACAGACTCGATCTCTAATTCAACCCGTCCACTTCACCCCCGTTGGACTCTTTTTTAACAGGGAGTTAATGTGGTAAACATTATTATATTGTACTTACTGTTCTTACTTATTGTTCTTACTGTTTGCTACATGTCTGGGTTTGCCCCTGCTGGCTCTGCCCCTCGGGCTCAAGTATAAAGGTGGCTAACCTCCAGCCCTGCCCTCATTCTGTGAACGGCTGCCAGCAGGTGTCTTTTAGCTGATTAAAGCCACAGTTTACTCTTCCGACTCTCGTCTGTCATCATTGATGGTCCATCAGTTCATACATGGAAAAAAGAGCTGAATTCCAGATGTAAGGTGAGAAGTACCCAAAACATCAAGGTGTCACTTGATTAAGTATGGCACCAGTGGAAATCTGGGGAGAAGTCGCCACCAAATGGAAACATATCTAACATAAACCAATACGAGACCAAACATCTCATCCTCAAAACATTGCTTCAGGAGTTTCTTGGCCCAACTAACTTTAGCTATTTCCGTCATGACATTCCTTGCATCATAAGATCAGAAGTGGAGATCTTCACTGGTGATCACATAATATTCAGTTGCCTTCCCAACTCCTCTGATAATTAAGAAGTCTGGGCTTGCATGCAGCAATACCTGAACAGCATTCAGCTTTGGGCTGATAAGTGGCAACCAACATTCATGTCACATGAATGTTGGGCAATGCCCATCTTCAAAAAGGGAGACTAAAACCACCTCTCCTTGATACTCAATGGCAGTATCACCATCAAAAGCTCCACCATCAACATCTCGGAAAAAGATTTAACTGGACCATCCACATAAATATTGTGGCAACAAGAACAGGTCAGTGGCTGGGTTTTCTGTGGTAAGTGACTCGCCAAAGCCTTTCCATCATCTACAACAAGTTAGGAGTGCAACGGAATATTCTCCACTTGCCTGAATAAGCTACAACCTTTGCAACAACACCCAAGAAGCTACCCACCATCCAGGGTAAAGCAGTCGATTTGATCGGCACCCCTTCCACCATCTTAAGCATTCACTCTCTCTACCAATGTAGCAGCAGTGCATGCCATCTACAGGATGCACTTCGGCAACTTAACAAGAATTCTTCAACAGCACCTTACAAATTACTGCCCTTTATTGCCGAGAAGAACAAGGACAGTAGGTCCATGGCAACATCACCATCTCACCTCCACACACCATCCTGTCTTGGAAATATATCACTATTCCTTCACCATCACCAAGTGAAAATCCTAACCTTCCCTCCCGAACAGCACTGAGGGTGTATCTACACCACAAGGACTGCTGCAGTTCAAGAATGTGGCTCACCAACTTTCGATGGACAATTAAAGATGGGCAATAAATGCTGTCTTTTTCAGTGATACCCACATCCCTTGAGTGGGATTAAAAAGCCTAAAAGACAAAGCTGGTTAAACTGAAAATTGCTGAAGATATTTGGGCTAATATTAAAAATGATCAATTGTAAGTCAGTGGACTTCCACTTTTAGACTGAATGTAAAAGTGCAAGTGCATTTCATGTATAACAAAATTAAAAAGAGGGAAACAGTGAATGCTTGTTTTGTTTTACCAGTATGTCTTTGGACTTGGTACACACAAAAGCGATAACACATTTTAAGGTAGCTGAAAAAACTCCACGGGTATAAAGTTCCGACTGCAAACAATAATTGAAGTTTCATTTTTCAATACCAAGGTGTAACTTTAACAAGAATAATTGTTGTCCAGAGTACAACAGATTAAGTTAATGTGAAGAATGTAAAACTATATGTGTAGAATAAATGCAGCAGATTCAATATTCCCTTTTTAAAAAATTGCACATGTTGAAGTGAACTACAATAGACCCATAATTGTCTTGTCACACAAACTATCCTTTGCTGTTAATTGCAAACATAATCATCAACAGTTTATTTGTAGTCCACTCAAGCGCTTACTCATTTAATCAATTCATAACCGAGATTTCACTAAGCAGTATGATGTGTGTTTTACAAAACAGAAGTTCAGCATTACTCCTTAAGATACTCTATAGGAGGTCCTAATAGCACCAGTCAAAAACAAAATGGTCGTCACATATACCGTTAGACTATATCTTTTAGTTCCTTAAAATGTTTGGTTATAATCGATAAAAAAATTTAACTAAAATAAAAAAAATTGCCAGCTTATATAATCTTTTGAACTTTTGAATAAATAAAGAAACATGCTATTTATACTAACTTATAGACAAATGCTCACAAGAAAATGGCAGTGGTTCAGTACATTGACTAATCACTATGAAGTAGTGGAATAAAGGTTACATTCCCTAAACTCAGTGACACCTGTGATGTCAAGGAAGAAAAGTTGGGGAGACAACCATTTTCAAGCATCTGTTAGAAAAACCTGTGAGCAGTGAGAGGTTTCGAACATTTTTGGAAATTGGATTTTAAAGGTATTGGGCAATTTAAAGGGTAGTAAAAGCCTGGGGATAGAATGTGTTTGACTGCAATGGTCATGTTTTCAAAAAAAATAAATTCTGTTCTTTAGGGCCTGGGTAGTTTTAGCTGTTAACAGTTGAGATTTATGAAGGAATGTGCTTTTCAGTGTGAGCTAATGCATAGTGGTTTGCCTGGGAAATTCCCAGGGTAATTAATGTGCTTTCAGTCCCTGGAAAGTTAATTTACTTTATAGTTTGGGGATATGAGGGCATTGCTGGGTGGAGCCGAGGAATGCAGAGAGGCATTTTGGGAAGCTGTGGAGAGAGGCAGTTTTGAAGAAAGCAGTGGAAAGAGTTGATTTAGTGAAAGGCTTTGGAAGTGAAGTATGATCTGGCAAGACCACAAGTAAAGGCAGTTTTCTTTCCCAGTAGGGTAGTTAAAAATAGAGGAATAATATTTTAAAAGCAGAGCAGTCTTGTGGAAGAGGCTGAAACAACCCAGTTTATGCGGATATTTGAAGATATTCAGCCAGAGTCTGAAGGCGTTCTAGCCAGAGCCAGAATCTGTTCTGTACCACAATTATTACTCTATGCCCTGCTGATCTTTAAGTTGGATTAAGAGCTGTATGTTCCTTTTCTTGTTGTGTAATGCGAAATTGAGTCGTAGTGTTAAGGCGTAATTGTAAGTTGGTCTTTCTCGTGTATGAAGTTAAAAGCTTAATATTATATTTATAATAAAGTTTTGTTTTTGAAATACCAAAGCCCTATTTTTTCCATGCAATCTGTCCTAGAACAAATCACTCTTTCCACACAGTCTTAAAAGAAACTAATATATTGGGGTTTCGGTCCAGTATCATAGCACTGTTGGGACCTGGTCTGGGATCGTAATAGCAGGTCATCTGTCATATTTTTCAAATGCAGTCAGATGAATGGCTTTGAGAGAGACAGGGGAAAACCAATGGCAAATAAAGTGCATTTATCCTTACATAAAAAGGAATACTTTTGAAATTTTAATTAAGTTTTAATTGAAATTTGTTCTCTCCTCAAATTAATATTGAAGCCAGTTTAAGTGATTCATTACATCTGTGAAGAATAAAATAATTTGACAAACATACCATGGGCAGCACGATAGCACAGTGGTAAGCACTGTTGCTTTACAGCTCCAGGGTTCCGAGTGCAATTCCCGGCTTGGGCCACTGTCTGTGGGGAGTCTGCATGTTCTCCCGTGTCTGCGTGGGTTTCCTCCATGTGCTCTGGTTTCCTCCCACAGTCCAACGATGTGCAGGTTAGGTGCATTGGCCATGCTAAATTGCCTTTAGTGTCCAAAAAGGTTAGGTGGGGTTACTGGGTTACAGGGACAAGGTGGAGGTGTGGACTTAAGTAGGGTGCTCTTTCCAAGGGATGGTACAGACTCGATGGGCCGAATGGCTTCCTTCTGCACTGTAAATTCCAAGATTCTATGACTCTATGATTTTTCACTATTTTCAGCTAAAAAGGTGACTTTTTAAAATAAATTTAGAGTACCCAATTTTTTTTTTCCCAATTAAGGGGGAATCCACCTAACCTGCACATCTTTGGGTTATGGGGGTGAAACCCACGCAGATACGGGGAGAATGTGCAAACTCCACATGGACAGTGACCCAGGGCCGGGATTCAAACCCGGGTCCTTAGTGATGCAGTCCCAGTCCACAGTAACCACTGTTCCACGTGCCACCCCAAAAAGGTGAAAAATTAAATTTGAGGAGTTTCTCAAGGCAACACAATGACATGATGTGTTGAAACATAAGTGTCACATAAAAAATGTATTTACTTTCTTATTGCCTGTAAACAGTATGTTTCAGATCAAAATAATTGTGCCTTCTCTTTCATTTGGAGTGCGTATTCTGATTAAATAATTCAGTGAACTTTCATGAGTTTAAAATAAAGCTTATTTATCGTCACACACTGACCCCAAATTAACTCAATGTCACACACTCAGTTCCACATAGCACACACACACACACACACACACACAGGCACAAAAATTGCATACAGATAGTATACCTTTACAGATTACATTTAATTCAGTCTCTGATTTATGATTTCCCGTCTTCTGGGTTCTTGAATGGTTTTAATCATTTAAAGTTGAAGTGAGCACCTTGTAAAGCAAAGGATTTACAACTGGTTGTGAGGTTTATTGTAGTTTAATATCTAGGAGTTTTGTTTTCAGATGAACTTTGAAACTGGAATAGAATGATCTGCTTGGCAACTTGCAGCTGGTTTCAGAGTCTGGTTCTCAGACAGCCTGATTGCTGATGATTCTTAAAACACAAAGATGACACAGCCTTTCTCTGCAGCTGTTGTCAGTGCTCTACTGCAGAATGCCCTGGTCTCTTGGAGTCTTTAGACAAAACGTGTTATTCAAGCTGGTTTTGATTACATGACCAATACTCGCATCATCCAACCAGAATGGTTTGGAAATCCAAAGCCAACTCTGCACAATAGAAAATTACATGCCTTTACTCGGCATGACAACAGTGTATCTTGGAGTTTTGACTCCCTTAATTTTCTACTGACCTGTTAAATTCCTAACATGTAATGATGCTACAGAAATGCTGAGTGGAAGCCAGGTGCTTTCCAAGGGTGTGGGAAACCCCATGTGGTGGGTCACCCCAGGCCTCTCCATGTACCCCTTGTATTAGAGTCGAAATATAGTTGACAGACTTTCACTCTGTGACCTAGGTTCAAATCCAGCTTGGGATAGTGGGATGAAAACCTCTTCTTCCTGCCTGTTGGCATCCCACATGAAACTACATATAATTTGGCATTATAGGGTATCTTATTCACACAGATTATGAGCATACCGGTACAGAATGAAGTGCTCTTATGAGGTTTGGACTGAGGCAGATAGTTGGAGCAAAGTAGAGGGAGCTGATCTCAAAATGTTTCACGCTGTCACTTGGTTCCAAATTAACAATTTTCATCCCCCAGAACTAACATCCACCACCCTAATGAGCATAAAGAAGTAATAAAAGGAAGAAAAATGTGGTCAGTATCTCATCATTCAAATGTCAACAGCAAGAATCAAGTGCTTCTTCTGGGGAAAATTTAGCTCCACAATATTCTCAAGCTGTTAGCAAAATGTGCATTGAACTCATATTTTGGTATGAGAATCCTATCAAATAAATATGTTGTGTATGACACATCAAAATAAGTAGATGTCGATTATGACGATAAAACACCCTAAGGAAATAAATATCAGACACATCAATATCCAGAGCAGCAGAAGACAATTGTTAGAGAATTGGTCAAAGTAGTACACTGCATCTGTTTGATACATACTGCCCATTATGTTCTTTATGAAGTGTCCTATTGGGGTCTTACTCTTCAAATATGAGTCGGAAGACCCTTTTCTTTTATTAGTTACTAAGCTCCTCATATTTGTTCCATATTGCAGCTGGTTGAAAGTCTAAGCTTTATTGTCTTCTGTTATTGAAAATCCAGATTTCTGCAGCCTACTCCCTGAGGTTAAGCTTTGTCTGAGAATACATTCTCATTTCAGGATGTACTCAGGCTGTCCACAGAGAGGGGGAGAAAGATTATGACTGTAATACACTTAAATCCAATTTATTTGCTTGACTAGAAACTTAACCCTTACATAAATTCTTCTGTTTCTATATTTAATTCCCTTATAACGCCAAGTTCAAAGATGCTACGATTCTTGTCCATGCACAGGACTCATGACATTAACTAAATTGTACGAGTAAACTGATATTTGGTGTTCCGTGAATAACGGCTGGCAGAATAAACTAAATGTATTTCACCAGCATGCTTCTTTAGCTAAATGATGCTGAAATCAAATGTGCAAAGCAGTATATCGACTTCTGAAAAATGCTCAGGAATGGAGAGCTTTTTAAAAAAACTTTACAACAGGAAACCTCTAGGCCATCTGGAAAATTTTTCTTCACATGGAAATCAAGGGATTTTATGAATCGCTACCTACACTGAAACAGATTAAAGCGTTCTCTTTTTCTATTTCATGTATTCATCAAAGAACTGCCTTGCAGCCTGCATTCGAGGTTACATGTAGAAAATGCATTTTTCCATTTTGTTGATGTCTGCTCTGTGTAGTGTTGGAGAGCATTCTGAACAATTGCTTGGCATTTTGTTGAATTTGGTTTATTCAACCATTGATACGCGTGAATGAAACCGTTCAGTGAAATTCATTTTGACTTTTGCTTGACTTAAAAAAATGAAGCTAACAAAAAGCAGCTTCTAAACAAACTCTCAAAGTTACAATTATTTCAATGGTAAATCTAAATTTTATTTCAGAAGATATGGGAGTGCTGAGAGAATTATTTTAAGAAGTCAAACAAAGCTGGACGGTCTTGAAATTCCTCTGGGTCTCCGCCTTAACTCTGTTCATGTTGTTCCCGGGGTCCCATTGGTATCCTGTGAGAATTAGGGCAGGAAACACGTAGAACTTCTGTAGAATTTCAGGGTCTCTGAATAAATGCATTTTAAATTTACATTTAAAAGTTTTGCAGCTTTTTTTGCATGATATTCTAAAGTCTGACTTGTTTGGGATGTTTTGATGTATTTATGCTATAACTGCTGCATAGGTGAGATGTAGGGCGCGATTCAGTGGATTCAAGTTTTGGATACGTTTGGCAGGAGTTTCGTGATGGCTGCTTTTAAATGCTCCCTCACCACCTACTCCCAGTCAACACACAAGAATGGCAGCCCGCAGACCTGCTCCTCGCTTTGGGGATGGTGACTTCTCAAGGCTTCTCAACACTGTGAATGAGAGATAGGGAGGACCAGCAGCTAGGTCAACGATGCCGCCAGGGAGGCAGCGGCTGTCAGTTTGCACAGCATGACCAGGTGGACCGCTGTCCAATGTTGGAACAAGACCAATGACCTCCAGTGAGTTGCAATGGTAAGTTACAGCTCCAGGGTCCCAGGTTCGATTCCCTATCCACCCTACCCAAGGTCAACACCTCCACCCTATCCCCATAACCCAGTAACCCCACCCAACACTAAGGGCAATTTTGGACACTAAAGGCAATTTATCATAGCCAATCAACCTAACCTGCTCATCTTTGGACTGTGGGAGGAAACCGGAGCACCCGGAGGAAACCCACGCTGACACTGGGAGGATGTGCAGACTCCGCACAGACAGTGACCCAAGCCGGAATCGAACCTGGGATCCTGGAGCTATCAAAAGCCTCAATGCAGTTCAGAGAATGGGTGTCAGCGGGCTGTCAGCAGAAAGACGGAAGTCAGACTTTAGCTGAAACTGAGGAGCACCAGACCTTTCTTCACAGCAAGTTATCATCACTCCTGCCTTGTACGGTGACCCGCTAACTATGGCAACACACTGGAGTGATATTACACAGATCCTTGGAGGGGGGAACAGGGTGGCCAAGGATGGTGGTGTTAAGGGGGGGGGGGTACAAAATGAGGGAGGGTAATGATGGGTGAAGGAATGGGGCTGGGGAGGGGAATGGGGGTTGGGAGGGAAATGGGGGTCAAGGGTTGAGCTGATGGACACAGCCTCGTCCTTTGAGAATCTGGAAACGATGTGACCCTCCCTGGTCCTGTTGACATGTCGGACCCTGTCCTCCATCCTCCGGCTCCTCCTTAGGCTTTTCCTTCAGCCCCACCTGGACCATCTCATCATCCTCATTGTTCTCCTCAGACAAGGTCATATGTCTCCCCGCCTCCTGTTCTTCCTCCAGTATGTCGTTCTGCTGCTGTGGCAGATTGAGTAATGCACAGCAGACCACCACATTGTGGGACGCGCTCTGCTGGGGTGTTCTGCAAGGCACCATCAGAGCTGTAAAGGCATCGGAAATGCATCTTGGTGGATTCCGGTGGCGACCATGGAGTGAGCGTTCGCACATTTGGCAGCTCCTGCTCATGGTGGTCTTTTTGTGGCTATTATGCTGTTTGTTTTCGGTTCGATTTGGGGTTATGCTGGTACATAGTAATTTGTTAAGGGAGGAGGGGTGGGCCTGTGTGATCGGGAGATATTTGGAGATATTGTTTGTTTTTGCTTCTTGCCTTTGTTTCGCGGGGCAGGGGAACCAGTGGGGGGTAAGATGCTAGGCGCCATGAGCAGGGGCTGCCAGGCTAGCTGGGAGGGCTAGTTTACAGAAGCAAAGTGGGGGGTGAGCTGAAGACCGATGTGGGTGTCATGATAAGCAAACATGCAACCAATGAACACTCAGAATAGGACACAAACAATGGGCAGTCAGGACACTCAGACAGCCTAGGGGCTGTTTAGCACAGGGCTAAATCGCTGGCTTTGAAAGCAGACCAAGGCAGGCCAGCAGCACGGTTCAATTCCCGTGCCAGCCTCCCCAAACAGGCGCCGGAATGTGGCGTCTAGGGGCTTTTCACAGTAACTTCATTTGAAGCCTACTTGTGACAATAAGCGATTTTCATTTTCATTTCATTCATTTCATTTTCAGAGGTGGCATCACCACAATGGGGCATGACATAAACATCATAAAACACCAAGATCTACCCTTCACAAATCCGTGTTGACTATCCCGGATTAAGCTGCATCTTTCCAAATGGTCATAAATCCTACCCTTCAGGACCTTTTGTCCCGACCACCGAAGTAAGACTAACTGGCCTATAATTACCAGGGTCATTCCTTTTCCCTTTCTTGAACAGAGGAACAACATTCGCCACTCTCCAGTCCTCTGGCACTATCCCCGTGGACAGCAAGGACCCAAAGATCAAAGCCAAAGACTCTGCAATGTCATCCCTTGCCTCCCAAAGAATCCTTGGGTATATCCCATCTGGCCCAGGGGACTTGTCGACCCTCAGGTTTTTCAAAATTGCTAATACATCGTTCCTCAGAACATCTATTTCCTCCAGCCTACCCGCCTGAATCACACTCTCATCCTCAAAAACTTGGCCCCTCTCCTTTGTGAACACTGAAGAAAAGTATTCATTCAATGCCTCCCCTATTTCTTCTGACTCCATGCACAAGTTCCCACTACTGTCCTTCACGGGACCTACCCTCACCCTGGTCATTCTTTTATTTCTCTCATAAGAGTAAAAGGCCTTGGGGGTTTCCTTGATCTGACCCGCCAAGGACTTCTCATGCCCCCTCCTAGCTCTCCTAAGCCCTTTTTTCAGCACATTCCTTGCTACCTTGTAACCCTCAAGCGACCCAACTGAACCTTGTTTTCTCATCCTTACATACTCTTCCTTTTTCCTCTTGACAAGACATTCAACCTCTTTTGTGAACCATGGTTCCCTCACATGGTCATTTCCTCCCTGCCTGACAGGGACATGCCTATCAAGGACACGCAGTATTTGTTCCTTGAACAAGCTCTGCTTTTCATTTGTGCCTTTCCCTGACAGTTTCTGTTCCCATCTTATGCTCCCTAATTCTTGCCTAATCGCATCATAATTACCCCTCCCCCAATTATAAACCTTGCCCTGCCGTATGGCCCTATCCCTCTCCATTGCAATAGTGAAAGACACTGAATTGTGGTCACAATCTCCAAAGTGCTCTCCCACAAACAAATCTAACACTTGGCCCTGTTCATTACCCAGTACCAAATCCAATGTGGCCCCACCTCTTGTCGGCCTATCCACATATTGTGTCAGGAAACCCTCCTGCACACACTGTACAAAAACTGCCCCATCCGAACTGTTCGACCTACAGAGATTCCAATCAATATTTGGAAAGTTAAAATCACCCATGACAACTACCCTGAGACCTCCACACCTATCCATAATCTGTTTTGCAATTTCTTCCTCCACATCTCTATTACTATTTGGGGGCCTATAGAAAACTCCTAACAATGTGACCGCTCCTTTCCTATTTCTAACTTCGGCCCATATTACCTCAGTCGGCAGATTCCCTTCAAACTGCCTTTCTGCAGCCGTTAAACTATCCTTGATTAACAATGCTACTCCTCCACCTCTTTTACCATCTTCCCTACTCTTACTGAAACATCTATACCCTGGAACTTCCAACAATCATTCCTGTCCCTGTTCTAACCATGTCTCCGTAATGGCCACAACATCATAGTCCCAAGTACCAATCCACGCTCCAAGTTCACCTACCTTATTCCGGATGCTCCTTGCATTGAAGTAGACACACTTTAACCCACCTTTCTGTCTGCCGGTACACTCCTGCGACCTTGATACCCTCCTCAGTACCTTACTACTCTCGACACTGGCTTCTGGACTACAGCTCGTTTTCCCAGCCCCCTGATGAATTGGTTTGAACCCCCCCGAAGAGCCGTAGCAAATTTCCCTCCAAGGATATTGGTGCTCCTCTGGTTCAGGTGCAAACCGTCCTGTCTGTACAGGTCCCACCTTCCCCAGAATGTGCTCCAATTATCCACGTACCTGAAACCCTCCCCCCCTACACCATCCCTGCAGCCATGTGTTTATCTGCCCTCTCTCCCTGTTCCTCACCTCACTAGCGCGTGGCACCGGCAACAAACCAGAGATGACAACATGGTTTGTCCTGGCTCTCACCTTCCACCCCAGCTCCCTAAATTCCTGTTTTAAATCCCCATCCCTTCTCTTACCTATGTCGTTGGTACCGATGTGTACCACGACTTGTGTCTGCTCCCCCTCCCCTTTAAGGATTTTGAAAACACGGTCCGAGACGTCATGGACCCTGGCATCCGGGAGGCAACATACCATCCGTGAGTCTCTTTCGCTGCCACAGAACCGTCTATCTGCCCCTCTAACTATCGAGTCCCCAATAGCTATTGCTCTCCTGCTCTCCCCCTTCCCTTCTGAGCCACAGGGATGGACTCAGTGCTGGAGATCCGTTCACTGTGGCTTACTTCTGGTAGGTCGTCCCCCTCAACAGTATCCAAAACGGTATACTTGTTACTGAGGGGAACGACCACAGAGGAGCCCTGCACGGACTGCTTCCTCCCAGCCCCTCTCACCGTCACCCATCTATCTTGATTCTTCGGAGTAACTACATCCCTGAAGCTACAATCTATGACCACCTCTGCCTCCCGAATGATCCGAAGTTCATCCAGCTCCCTATCGCGGTTTCTGAAGATCGTTCTCATCCGAGAAGAGATGGCCAAAGACCCCCTATTGCAGTTTGTCATCCACAACCTCAGCAATGGCTGGCAGAAAGGGCAATGCCCTCCATTCTACAATGTCAAGGACGACCTGATGCTGATCGACGACACCCTGCTCAAGCTGGACAGGATAGTCATCCCGCTACGTCTCCAGAGCATGGTGCTGCGGCAGTTTTATGAGGAACACCTGGGCGTAGAAAAGTGCAGACGCAGGGCCCGGCATGCTGTCTACTGGCCCGGCATCAACCAGGACATCATGGACATGATCCTGAACTGCGAAACCTGTCAGAGGTTCCAACCAGCGCAGAGCAAGGAGATGCTCCAACCACATGATCTAGAGACCTCTCCGTGGTCCAAGGTTGGCATTGACCTATTCCATGCGAATGGTTGCGACTATATCTTAATCATCGATTACTTTCCTGACGTGCTGAAGCTGCCAGACCTCACCTCACGGACTGTCATCAAAGCGTGTAAAGAGACATTCTCACGGCATGGCATTCCGAACACCGTCATGAGCGACAATGGCCCGTGCTTCCACAGTCGAGAATGGTCCACGTTTGCCAAGAGCTACAATTTCAGGCATGTCACCTCCAGTCCGCACTATCCGCAGTCCAATGGCAAAGTCGATAAAGGGGTGCACATCGTTAAGCAGCTCATCCACAAGACCTCGGTCTCCACTTCCGACATACACCTTGCACTACCTGCGTACCGGGCGATACCCTTGTCCACTGGCATGTCGCCAGCTCAACTCCGGATGAACAGGGACCTGCGGACACACTTCCAGCCATACACCTGCCCAACCTTGATCACCTCCCGGTGCTGCAGAAGATTCAGCAGCTTTGCGACAGCCAGAAGCAGGGCTCTGACGCACATGCCACCGATCTGGACATGCAATCCCCGGCAGACACGGTCAGGATCAAGATACCGGATGGTGGGTGGTCTGCCCCGGCTGTCGTTGTTCGACAGGCTTTGCCCAGTGTGGTAATACCAGGTATTGCAGTACCTGAGAGAGGAATGACCATTGGCTAGACCGCGGGGTCTACCATTGGGTAATGTACATAGCCCCGCCCTGAGAGGCGGGGTATAAGAGCCGGTGCCATCCCAGCAGCCTTCACTTCTGTATCATCGCTGCTGGGTACAGTTCCATCTGATTAAAGCTGAATCGATATGACTCCTCGTGGTCTCAAGAGTATTGATTGTGCATCACCCAGATCCTCTGTCATACGTATGGCTGATGGCTCCATTGTGCGAAGGAATCGAAGGACACTGCGAAACGTTGCTTGCCCATTTCCACATGTCGAATTGCCACCTCGAACCACGAGGCCACCAGTCGTGCCTCCCACTCGCCTGTCAAGACACTGTCATCTCCTCCACCACCTCTCCGGCGGTCGACGAGGATCAGACACGAGCCTCAGAGACTGGACTTATGAGCATTTGTTTTGTTTGTTCTGTTCTCTATTCCTCAGTCAGTCACATTAGACAGACACATTCACATGTATATACATATAAACAAAAGGGGGGAGATGTCATGATATGCAAACATGCAACCAATGAACACGCAGAATAGGACACAACCAATGGGCAGTCAGGACACTCAGAGGTGGCATCACCACAAGGGGGCATGACATAAACACTATAAAACGGATGAGGCACTCACACCCTGCCTCTTTCCACAGACAGACATCTAGAGAGTTAGACAGGGTTGATCAGCAGCATCACACTCCAGCACGTGACTTAGAGCAAGCTGGTACAGTTAGACTGAGTTACTACAGTTAGATTAGCAGAGAGTCAAACTCATTTGAGAACTGTGTTAATAGTTCAATAAACCCTTGAAGTCATTTCAGAGTCTGGAGCATCCTTTAGTTAAGACTGCATCAAGTAGCAGCCTGTGTTATCCGAAGCAGCATAATGCTACAGTGGACAGGGATGGGAGGGGCAAGGGTTGTTGGGGGCGGGGGGGGGCTCAGACTGCGGATGGGGAGGGGACTTTCAAATTGGAGCAGGAGGAGGGTTGATGACGGTGGTTGCCCGAGGGCGTGGGAGCCCCAATTGGGCTTGGGGGTTATAGAGGGGTTGGGGGCGATGCAATCGGGTAAGGCCCCGGGACCCGATGGATACCCAGTTGAGTTTTATAAAAGAAAATTCCGGGTTGCTGCTGGTAAAGGCTTTTGATGAGTCCAAGGGGTTGGGAGTGCTCCCCCCAATATTATTGCAGGCATCGATTTTCCTTATTTTGAAGCTTAATAAGGACCAGAGAGTTGTGGGTTTTTAGGCCGATCTCCCTGTTGAATGTGGATGCAAAATTGCTGATCTGTGACAATCACCGGTTCGCTTCGGGGAGGCTGGATGGAGGCTTTAGGAGTTGGCTGGGTGGGGATTGAGAGGTTTGGAGATCTCTTCATTGAGGAGGGGTTCCCAAGCCTGGAGGAGCTTGAGGAGTTGCCGGGTGGGAACAGATTTTGATACCTGCAGGTACGGGACTTTGTCCGGAGGGAGGTTCCAAGTTTCCCTCGCCTCCCTCTAAGGGGACTGCAGGATAAGGTGATGTCTAAAATAGGGGTTGGGAAGGGGAGGGGTCTTGGAACTATATAAGGAACTATATAAGGAATTGATGGAGTGGAAGTGGTCCCAATTGGGGAGGTGAAAAGGAAGTGGGAGGACGAGTTGGGAGGGGAGTTGGGCTATGGGAGAAGGCCCAGAAAAGAGTCAATGCATCCTCGTTGTGTGTCAGGCTTAACCTGATCCAGTTCAAAGTGGTCCATAGGGCTCATATGACTGTGGCCCAGATGAGTAGGTTTTTTGAGGAGGTGGAGGACAGGTGTGGTCGGTGTGGGGGGAGTCCTGCTAATCATGTACATATGTTTTAAGCGTGTCCAAAGCTGAGGGGATTTTGGCAGGGATTCTCAGATGTCATGTCAGAGGTCCTCAAGGGAGGATGACTCCGAGCCCAGAGGTGGCAATATTTGGAGTAACGGAAAACCTGGAAACCAAGGGTGGGGGGAAGGCCGACGTTTTGGCCTTTGCCTCCCTGGTGGCCCGGAGACGGATTTTGCTGGGATGGAGGGACTCAGAGCCTCCAAAGTCAGGGGTGTGGGTCAGTGACATGGCGGGGTTTCTCAGGCTGGAGTAGATTAAGTTCGCCTTAAGGGGTTCAATACAGAGGTTCGCTCGGAGGTGGCAGCCGTTCATCGACTTCTTTAAGGAAAAGTGACCCATCAGCAGAAGGGGGGAGGGAATGGGGGATGGGCAAGGGAAGGCATAGAAGTGAAGTTGGGGGGAAGTTGGGTGTGTTACTGTGGGATTTTTGCATGTGTTGGACCGCTCTGTTATTTAGAATGTTAATATGTTGAAATGTCAAAATTATAAATGCCTCAATAAAAGGTTTTCAAAAAAAAAAGGAAATGCATCTTGAGCAGGCTGATGCATTATTCAATGACAGCTCGGGTGGCAACGTGGGCCTCATTATAACAGGACTCCACCTCATTATCAGACCTCCATACCAGCGTATTCAGCCATGACCTCAGTGGGTAACCCTTGTCCCCCATGACACAACCTGTCATCCTGAGGTGCTCCTTGAAGTCACTGGGGATCTCGGAGTACCCCAGGATGTAGCTGTCACGCACGCTTCCAGTGTAATGGGCACACACGTGCATGATTCTAAGGCGGTAGTTGCACACAATCTGAACATTCAGGGAGTGGAACCCTTTTCTGTTAATATAGGGCACTCTCTGATGCACTGGTGCTTGCAGAGCGACAAGGCTGCCACTGATTCCCCCCCTGGAACTGGGCATCCAGCAATAGCAGCAAATCCTGCAGCCCAAACACCTTGGTGGGCCTGGCCAAGCTGAAAGGTGATAAAGTCTGATCCCCGGCATATAGAGCATCTGTTACCTCTCGGGTGCACCTGTGGACGGATGCGCTGAATGCCAGAGGTGAGGTGAGAGTGATTGCTCTTGACATCAAGGTAGCATTTGGCCAAGTATGACTTCAAGGAGCCCTAGCAAAAGTGGAGTCAATGGGAATCAGGATTTGTGTATTGTCACGTTTACCGAGGTGCAGTGAAAAGTATTGTTCTGCGTACAGTTCAGACAGATCATTCCGTATATGAATAAAAATACATAGAGCAAATATAATTTACACAATGTAAATACAGAGACACAGGCATCGGGCGAAGCATATAGGAGTGAAGTACTATTCAGTAGAGAAGATGTGTGAAGAGATCAGATCAAGAGGGTGGTTTAGAAATCTAGTAACAGCGGGGAAAGCTCTCCGCTGGTTGGAGTCATATTCTGGCACAAAGGAAGATGGTTGTAATAGTTGGAGGTCAATCATCGCAATTCCAGGGCATCACTGCAAGAGTCCCTCAGTGTGTCTGAGGCCCAACCATCTTCAGCTGCTTCATCACTGACCTTCCTTACATCATAAAGTCAGAAGTGGGGATGTTTACTGATGACTGCACAATGTTCAGCACCATTCGCAACTCCTCAGATAATAAAGCAGTCTATGTCCAAATGCAGCAAGACTTGGACAATATCCAGGTTTGGCATAGGGCAAGTTACATTCACACTGCACAAGTACCAAGCAATGACCATCTCCTACAAGAGCGGATCTAAGCATCACCCCTTGACATTCAATTGCCATCAATGAATCCCCCACCATCAACATCGTGGGGGTTACCATTGATCGGAAACTAACTAGACTAGCTATATTAATACTGTGGCTACCATAGCATGTCAAAGGCTAGGAATCCTATGACGAGTAACTCACTTCCTGACCACCATCTACAAGGCACACGTCAAGAGTGTAATGGAATACTCTCCACTTGCCTGGATCAGTGCGGCTCCAACAACACACAAGAAGCTCAACACCATCCAGGCAAAGCAGCCCATTTAATTGTTACTCCTTGCACAAAATTCAATCTCTTCACCACCGACGAACAATGGCAGCCTTGTGTACCATCTACCAAATGCACCGCAGGAACTCGCCAAGGTTACTTAGGCAGCATCTTCCAAACCTACACCCACTACTATCTAAAAGGACAAGAGCAGTAGATATCTGGGAACCAACCCCACCACCTGAAGGTTCTGCTCCAAGTCACTCACCAACACCCCGACTTAGAAACATATCGCCGTTCCTTCAATGTTGCTGGGTCAAAATCCTGGACATCCCTCCCTAACAGCACTGTTGGTATACCTACACCTCAGGGACTGTAGCGGTTCAAGACAGCAGCTCACCATCACCTCCTAAGAGCAATTCTTGTTGGTCCTGCCAGTCTGTGGCAGCGATATGCCACACAGGTCAAACCCTGGAATGACCCGGTGTTGTGAACATTTAAGGCTGCAGTGACCATCACGGCCACCGGGAGCGGGTATCCTCCTCCTCCATGGGGTGCCGTGTCCGTGGGTCTTCTGCGGCATGGCGTCTGTAAGCCCATTGAATTACCAATGACACCTGTACACCTTGGGCCATCGTTAGCCTCCCCTTCTGGGCTCCTCCTCAGCCTAATGGGTGGTCAGGTCTTCAGGGTGTGCAGCAGCCCTCTGCACATAGGGTGTCGCCTCCACTATGCATGTCACTGCTGCCTTCTACGCCTTCTGCCCGCCTTGGCTGTCACAAGCACAGCATGGGCAGCCGCCACGGGATCAACTCTGGAATGAATTGGAGAAGGAGAGAGTCCAACAATCAGTTAGGCTTTCCATCCCGGGACCCTCAAGTCCCCAAGCCTCCCCCACCACTACCATGACTGTCCCGCCTTTTCTCAGAGTGCCATCTCGTGAACCAGTTGTGTTGGCAAACCTTGTTCTCCACATTCATCCCTGGCCACATCAGGAGCCCCTAAACCCCAGACGTCTGCTGGGAACATTAGGGAGGCCATACACAGCTGCCTCCGTTCATTCACACACATTTACCCTTTGGCCATGGGAGAATCCTTGGTAAAGAAGCCCTACTCTTTCATGTTTGATTGTTGGCAGCTGCCTCCAAGGTGCTGATGCAGAAGATTGCTGAACATGCAGTGCGCTAATCATCCTCTGAAACATGGCACCTGTGCTTTTGAGGTGACACTTGAGAGTTGAGGAGCGTGAAGTGCTCTCACAACTAACAATGCTAATTCCTCATTTGAAATAGCGTTCAGCTGTGAAGCTAGTGACTGCTCATGGTCAAAGGGGTGAAATTGACTTTCAGGATAGAAGCCTCAGCATATCTCTATCCTGGAAGTGTTCGGTAGGGCAGGCAGGCTGCAGATGTGGTTGCCCCTGTTATAGGTCTGCACAATATTTAAAGATGGCTTGAGGGCCTCAGAGACCCAAAGCCCTTCACCAACCTCCCCCCCCAACCCAGCCCAAGGGTGATCTCCGACCAGGAACGTTTCAGCCTCTGACCATGCCTGACACCCCCGAAGGGTCTCTTCCGCCCCTCCCCCCACCCCCACAGCACCATGACATCAGCTCCAATGCCCTTAAGCTGCATAATGGAAAATGGAAAGGGTTACTCGTCTCCTCACTTTCCTTTAGGAGCCATTGCAGCAGCTTCATGTTTTTGAAAATGAGTTCTAAACAATGCCCACGCAACGTCTCGCTGGGGTATCAAGTAATTCCTAGGAGGCCGTTGCATTTGACTTCAATCTTGTTAATGAGATTGAAATGCATGCAAATTAGGGTTAATGATATTCTTGCCATTATGGGCACGATCCGGAACTCCCCCAGCGGGATTCTCGATTTTTCCCTCTCCCACTATTCAACCGTCACCCCCCGACTTTGCCAGGAGACATGGTTAGAGGCAATTTCCCTGATGGACTTCACATCTGCTATTGTCTAAATCCTCAACAAAACATAAGGATAATAGCGCTCTCGACTTACTGGCCCCAGAAACAACCAGGAGCAATTAAAGCCTGGAGAGAGGCTGAAGGAAGGAATGGTGGCGGACCGATGACAGGGCTGGCTAGTTAGAAGGTCTGCATTCAGTTTATTAGGACATTGGTCCAGTTCAATTCATGGTTATTAGGCCCTCTGGCCCGCACATATCACTCCCCCTTATAATTACTTAATCTGTGTTTAAAGTGGTTTTTCATTACCTGTGTGTTTATTTTCACAGAATTTACAGTGCAGAAGGAGGCCATTCAGCCTATCAAGTCTGCACTGGCTCTTGGGAAGAGCACCCCACCCCCACCCTATTCCCATTACCCAGTAACCCCACCCAACACTAAGGGCAATTTTGGACACTAAGGACAATTTAGCATGGCCAATCCACCTTACCTGCACATCTTTGTACTGTGGGAGGAAACCAGGGCACCCGGAGGAAACCCACGCACACACGGGGAGAACATGCAGGCTCCGCACAGACAGTGACCCAAGCCGGGAATCGAACCTGGGACCCTGGAGCTGTGAAGCAATTGTGCTAACCACAATGCTACCGTGTTGCCCGCGAATTTTGACAAACTTAAAGGTCCTTTAATGGGAATTTCACTGGATTTTCTTGATTAACAGTTTTTTGAAAAGGTAAGATGGAGAATTTTCTTCAAAGGAAATGTTGAACGCCTGACTGTTTTTTGTTGAATTCATGAGCAGTTCAAATACTTGCCAGTATTATTATATGGCTCAGGGTTCTGTACCTAGTGGATACTGGAAGAATGCTTCAAAGGCACAGCAGATGTCAGGACATTAAATCAATGTGAAAATCAAATTACTGCATTGAAAACATAAGTGATCATAAACCATTACCTAATGACTTGAAGTTGGCAAGAGCTTTTAAATTTATCTGTCAATAGGTTCTGACTTTACAGCAGGCTTCCCCCAAGTTCACAACTGAATTAGCTGGCGTGGTTCCCACTATCTTCAGGAATCCACCTTCCCACACTTGATTTTGGAGTTGGCTTTAAATGGCTTTGTAATAAATTTCAAAGAATCAAATGAGCGTCAGGTTGCAACCTGCCATGATAACCAATCCAAAAAAAAGTGCAGAGGGGGAGGGAACTTGGGAAGGAAATGTTAAAATATGGCCCCGCGCGCTTCCAATTTTGTCCTCCCAAAGAGATATGCTCAGCGTTAGGATATGTACATTCAGCCCTGCTGTCATATTTGACTCAGAGATAAGCTTCCAACCATATATTTGCGCCATCAATAAGATGCGTATTTCCACCTGCCTGACTTCACACACATCTCCATTCATCTGCTGATGAAATCCTCACTCATACCTTTGTGTTCCCTGGAATTGGCTATTCCAATGCACTACTGGCTGGACTCCCACATTTTTCACTCAGTAAATATACCACTCAAAACTATGCTTAACTTTCACCAAGTCCTGTTCAACGATCACCCCTGTGCTCGTCAACTTATATTGGTGCCTGGTCAAGAAATGTCTGTATTTCAAAATGATCATCCTGGTTTTCAAATGCCTCTGTATTCTTCACCTGCCCTAACACTGTAATCTTCACCAGTCCCACAATCCTCCAAGATATCTAATGCCCAATTTTAATCATTCTATCATTGATAACTGTGCCTTCAAATGCCTAGGCCTCAAGCTCTGGAATTCCCTCCCTTCGCCTCTTCGCTTTCATCTCCTTTGCTCCTTTAAGACACTATAATTAAAACTTATCTCTTTGATCAAGCTTTTGGTTCTCTGGCTACATATGTGGCTCTGTGTCACATTTTGTTTTAGGCAGAAATCTCCGATCTGGTGATTGAGATCTGTGGTGGGGGCAGGAACATGGAGCTGTGGAGGGCAGTGGGGAACATGCCAAATCTTCCAGCCCCCATCGCATTAATTATGCAAACAGTATTTTGTGCGATACTCTGTGGCATCAGGTGCGTAGCGTGCCGACCTTTCAACACGCCATATTAGAAAGGCGCCCAACATCATTGACCTACTATTAAAGAAAGAATGTGGACCTCCTGAGAATGAGATGGATTTCAGGGTGCACTCTGAGGCTGGAAATGGACTACTCCAGGGCACTGAATCGGGAAGGTCCACGAACAGAAGCTCTCCCCCCCCCCACTCCCCCCCCCCCCCTTGCCCCCCCCCACCCCACCCACTGCTGTGGTGTTCTGGGGAGCCATGGTTGCCAATGGCTTCCATCTTGAATTCCGGAGGCAGGCTGGGGCATTGTTCAGGTGAGTCCCAACATTTGCATGCCATACTGTTCCAAATGGGTTTCGCATTGGCGTGCTATTCCCGCTGGTGCTGTGGAGAATGGTTGGACATTCACCTGCATCCCATTCGCGGAATGCAACTGAGCTTCATGGGGCCTGAAGTGGGTTTCCAGATCCGCCAATGGGGGCACCAGCAGAAAATCCTATGTTAAATTCACGTGGGAATAGAAACAATTTTTGGGCCTCCTGTCGAATTCCCACCCCTCCTGCCCACCATTGAACTTGCCGTTAGGGTCTTGGAAGAAATTCAGCTCTTATAATACGCCTGCAACACTTATTATGTTAAAGGCCCAAGAAAAATATAAGTTGTTGTCATAAGCCTCTTCCCCCACCATACCCCATCTCTATTCTCCTTTATAACATGCCTAAAAACATACTTTTTCTTGTGGCTTGGTGTCAAATTCTGTTTGACGATGCTCCTGTTATGCACCTTGGGACGTTTTACTGTGTTAACGGCTCTGAATGAATACAAGTCATTGTAGCATTATGCTCCTCCCTCTCTCCTACCTCCATTGAATAGTGCACAGGAACAGATCACAAAGTATTCTGCTCCCATACTAGTCCAGGAGTTCAGGATTGATTTGAATTTCCATTCACATGTTTTAGGAGTGCCCTCCTGGTGAAGGTTCAGCCTTCTGCAGGTTGAGCATCAATGGAAGAGGCAAAAAATTGAAACACAGCTGTAGGCATCTTGCAATATTCAAAACAACACTTTATAAAATGCCTGCACAAATCTGAGGCCACATCTATATTGCAACTGTGGCACTGGTGTGAAGCAGTTTTGCTTTGTACTTAAAATACAACCTGAATTTAAAATCAGGGTCAAGCCTAAAGCTGGAATAAAACAATTCTTCCCTGGAATAAAGTGACTCTGGCAGTCAATTCAAAAACAATTTGCATTTATGTAGGTCTCAACTTTCTAAATTCAAACTACACAAGTGGCAGTCAGAAATTGAAAATGAAATGAAAATCGCTTACTGTCACAAGTAGGCTTCAAGTGAAGTTACTGTGAAAAGCCCCTAGTCGCCACATTCCGGCGCCTGTTCAGGGAGGCTGGTACGGGAATTGAACCGTGCTGCTGGCCTGCCTCGATCTGCTTTCAAAGCCAGCGATTTAACCCTGTGCTAAACCAGTCCAGGGTTAGCACAGGGCTAACCAGGATTCAGTTGTAATGTAAAGACATCTATATATTTGTGCAAAATCAGTTATGGACTTTGTTAATGTGCCTAGTTCAGCCTAATATGTAAAAAGGATTCTGAAATTGTGAATAACAAAAATAAAACCTGTAGTAATAATAATATGTCTCCTATGACACCACATGCAGGAGTCACACAAAGTATCACATTCAGGTGAAACAGGGCTCAAGGTTTGGGGACATAATATTACCAGGGTATCTAAACATAATTAAGTACATGTTAGAGTCATTATCATTCTGTCCTTATTTTTATATATTACTCTGATTTTATTTTATTACGAGTTGTCATCATGTGGCATTTCACACAAAAGGGTTGAATTTAATTCTCCAATTTGTACTTAATGGGGTGTTAGGGCTTTCAAAATAGATTTGGTAGAATTACTGTTCCATCACTCTGATGCTCCAGCCGCTAATTTTCAAGGTGCCTGACACTAATTTGCCAAATCAATTGCCTCGGGCAATTTCCCACCTGTGTTTGCCGTGATCGCAAATGGCGACATGGGCACAAAATCTCATGAGAATTAGAAAACGGTGGTGGTGAAGTAACGATGGATGAGACCCTCGCTTCATGAAATTGTGATAAATTTAAAACTTAAGAACATAAGAGCTGGGAGCAGTAGTAGGCAATTCAGCCCCTTGAACCCGCTCCACCATTCAGGACAAACATTGCTGATCTCATCTCGACCTCAACTCCATTTTCATGCCCGTTCTCCATAACCCTTCAACCAATGACTAATTAAAAATCTGTCCATCTCCTCCTTAAATTAACTCAATGTCTCAGCAATTCCACAGATTCACGGCCCTTTGAGAGAAGTAATTTCTCATAATCTGTTTTAAATCTGCTACCCCTTATCCTAAAGCTATGACCTCTTGTTCTAAATGGTCCCACAAGAGGAAGCATCCGCCCTATGTCTATTATGTTAATTCCTTTTATCATCTTATATACCTCAATTAGATCTCCTCTCATTCTTCTAAACTCCAGAGAGTATAGGGCTAAACTGCTCAATCACTCTCCACAAGACAAACCCTTATAATTTCTGGAATCAATCTAGTGAACCTCTACTGAACTGCCTCGAAGGCAAATAGGGCAGCACAGTAGCACAGTGGTTAGCGCTGTTGCTTCACAGCTCCAGGGTCCCAGGTTCGATTCCAGGCTATGGTCACTGTCTGTGTGGAGGCTGCACGTTCTCCCTGTGTCTGCGTGGGCTTCCTCCGGGTGCTCCTCTCACAAGCCCCGAAAGACGTGCTGTTAGGTAATTTGGACATTCTGAATTTTCCGCCTGTGTACCCGAACAGGTGCTGGAATGTGGCGACTAGGGGATTTTCACAGTAACTTCATTGCAGTGTTAATGTAAGCCCACTTGTGACAATAAAGGTTATAAAAAGAAAATACATCCCTCCTCAAATAAGGGGGCCAAAACTGTACATAACACTCCAGACATAGTCTCATTAATGCCTTGTACAACTGCACCAACGCATCCCTACTTTTATACTCTATTCCTTTAGTGATAAAGGCCAAATTTCCATTTTCCTTCCTTATTACTTACTGTACCTTCATGTTAGTTTTCTGCAATTCTTGCACATAGACACCCAAATGCCTCTGCACCGAGCACTCTGAAATTTCTCTCCATTTAGATAATAAGTTGCCCTTCCATTTTTATGACCAAAATGGACAACCTCACACTTATCCACATTAAACTTTATATGCCAGATTTTAGCCCACTCACTTAACCTATCTATATCCATTTGTAAATTTCAACTTACTATCCCACCTATTTTAGTGTTATCTGCAGATATGGCTATAGTATATTTTATCTTTACATCCAAATCATTAACATGTATTGTAACTAATTGGGACCTGAGAACCGATCCCTGTGGCATCCCACTAGCTATATTTTGCCAACCAGAAAAAAACACATTTATCCCGCCACTCTGCTTTCTGTCGGTTAGCCAGTCTTCTATCCAAGCTAATGAATTCCCGCTAATCCCATGTGATCTTACCTTGTGTATTAACCTTTTGTGCGGCACCCTTTCAAATGCCTTCTGGAAGCCCAGATATACCACATCTACAGGATCCCCAGTATCCACTTAGTTTGTAACATCTTTGAATAACTCTAGCAAATTAGTCAAACATGATTTACCCTTCATAAAATCACACTGACTTTGATAGATTGCATTTTGACTTTCGAAAAAACCTGTTATTACTTCCTTAATAATGGATTCTAACAATTTCCCATGACAGATGTTGAACTAAGTGATCTATAGTTTCCTACTTTCTGCCTCCCTCCCTCCCTTTTTGAATAAGAGTGTTACATTCCCATTTTTTTCAATCCACTGAAACCTTTCCCACATCCAGGGAATTTTGGAATATTATAACCAATGGATCATATATCTCCGCTGCCACTTCCTTTAAGACCCCCTAGGATGTAGGCCACCAAGCTTGTCTGCCTCCAAACCCAATAGTTTCTTTAGTACCTTTTTCCTATCGATAATGATTTTTCTAATTTCCTCCCTTTCTATTGCATTGCCTGTTACTCTTGGAATAGTACTACTGTCCTCCATCATGCAAACTGAGGCAAAATATTGATTTAGTGTCTTTGCCATTTCTGTGTTCCACACTATTAACTCCCCAGTCTCATTCTCCAAGGGAACAAGATTCACTTTTGCTACCCTCTTCCCTTTTATATACTTATAGAAGCTCTTGTTATCCTTTTTTATATTTTGCCCTAGTTTTCTTCCTTAATTTACCTTTGCTCTTTTTATTACTTTTTTAGTAACCCTTTATTGATCCTTTATAGTTTCCCAATCTTCCAGCCTGCCATTGGCCTTTGCAATTTGGCATGCCTTCGTTTTTGTCTTTATGTTATCTTTAACTTCCTTGCTCAGCCATGGATATTTTTTTCCCCTCTCTGGAATATATTTTAGTTGGCATATACTGAATATCTCCCTAAACAACTGCCATTGTTCATTAACTGTTCTACCTTTTAGTTGTCTACAAGGGACAAATCTGTCCTGGTGCCTACCTTTGATTAACTCCAGAAAGCTAGTGTGGGATTCCAGTTTCTTGCCTTCAAACTGAACTTGAAATTCTATCATGCTATGATCACTCTTCCCTTGAAGATCCTTGATTATGAGGTCAATAATGAATCCCTCCTCGTTACATAATACCAAATCCAAAATGGTCTGCTCCCTGGCTGGTTCCACAACATATTTCTCCAAGAAACAATCTCCAAAATATTCAGTGAACCCGCCCTTGAGGGCTCTTGCCAATTTGATTAATCCAGTCTTTATGCAAGTTATAGCACAGGCACAGTAGCACAGTGGTTAGCACTATTGCTGCACAATGCCAGGATCCCAGATTCGATTCCAGCTTGGGTCACTGTCTGCGCGGAGTCTGAACATTCTCCTTGTGTCTGCGTGGGTTTCATCCAAGTGCTCTGGTTTCCTCCCACAAGTCCTGAAAGACGTGCTGTCAGGTGAATTGGACATTCTGAATTCTCCCTCCATTTACCCGAACAGGTGCCGGAATGTGGCGACTAAGGGCTTTTCACAGTAACTTCATTGCACTATTAATGTAAGCCTACTTGTGACAGTAAAGATTATTATTATGATGATGATGATGATGATGATGATTATTATTATTGGCATCATTCTTACAAGCCTCCAATATTTTTCTCATTCATCCTGTGTCCCACTGCAGAACTAGTGTTTGGGGATCTACAGATTACTCCGACCAGGGACTTCTTTCCTTTGCTATTTCTTATTTCTACCCAGATTAATTCCACGGCTTGATCTCCAGTGTCTATATGATTTCTCACTACAGTACTGTCCATTCCTTTACTAGCAAAGCTGCACCCCCTATTTTTCCTTTCTGTCTATCCTTCCAAAATATTGAGTACCCTTGGATATTCAACTCCCAGACCTGGTATCCTTGTAATCATGTCTCAGTAATCGCCACCAATTATACCCTTTTGCCTCTACTTGCACTGTTAACTCATTAATTTTGTTCTGAATGCTTTGTTCTATTATCAAATTTCCCTACTCTTGTCTGATTCTTTGGTGCAATATGATGATCACGTATTCTGTCCCATTTTTAAAATTTTCTGGTAAAATTCCACCTCATCACACTCCTTCTCCTTTAACTTTGATTTTCTAATTTTCTATGCAACTGACCCCCCCTCCCTCCCACCCCAACTATTTAATTTAAAGCCCTAGCTTCATACCTAGTTATACGATTCACCAGGACTCTGGCCCCAGCATAATTCAGGTGAAGACCATCGTATAGGAGCAGCTCCCTCCTTCCCCTGTACTGGTACCAATGTCCCATTATTTCAAACCAATTTCTCCCTCACCAGCCTTTGAGCCTTGCAGTAACCTCTTTAATCTTATTGACCCTGTGCCTATTAGTTTGTGGCTCAGGTGATAATCCGGAGATTATTACCTTTTTAGTTCTGCTTTTTAATTTCGCCCCAAACTGTTCATGATCCCTCAGAAGAACCTCTATCCTTGTTCTTCCTATAAGCTTGTTACCTACCTACTTGGACCATGACAACTTGATATTTCTTCCCAATCCATGTTCCTCTGCAGCCCAGATGAGATATCCAGAACCCTAGCACCAGGTTAGCAACACAATCTTCAAGACTCTCGATCCTGGTCACAGAGAACAGTGTCTATGCCCCTAACTATACGACCTCCGATTACCACTACCATTTTCATCTATCCCCCTACTTGGATGGCTCCCAGTACCAGGATGTAAGGAATTGGTTAATAGATTTTATTATATATATATCTGTTGCAGTAATGTTATTAAAAGCCTGGGTTAAAGTATATATCTGTTGCAGTAATATATTTTTAAAAATCATGGTTTAATCTACAGACAGGTGTGTGCCTGCAAAGTGTGCAATTAAGATGTCACAAATGTGAGATCATCATTCATTCCATCCACATATTTGGTTACAAACAGAGGCCTAATGGAATTTTGTTACAATTGCTGGTTACAAATCCTCAGGTTAAATCACCACCAGTCAGTTCTTCCCTTCAAAGGAGAAAGCAGCCTATGGTCATCTTGGATAATGGTGACTTTACTTACTTTAGTCACATTGGACAAAATTCACAAAAAAATACAGTGTAGATACCCAGGTGCCCTAACAGTGTTGCCCACTAACACAAATGCAAATTTGCAACACTGCTGCTTCCCATTTGTGAAGGAGGCGGCAGAAAGACCATGGCCACAGGCACCGCTGTGCAACAATTCAGCTCTGAAAAATGTTCAGGGGCAGGTAATGGGTGATTTGGGCACATTCAGTTGGGACCCCTCCCCATGAATACCTAAGACTCAAAACTGTCATTCCTAATTATTCCCTCAGTATTCTCAGATTTCAAGATACCTTTTGAATATGTTTCATCCCACAAATTAGGAAGCAGCTTCTAGAAACCAGGGTATCTTGTAATACTCCAGACCCACAAGTTAAATTCCCCAGCAGTGTAAGATTCCAGCACCACCTTCACTGTTGTTAGATCTGGCACCTTTGTCACACTGACTGACACCATTTGTGACATCAAATGAGTCATGAGACTACTGTTGCCACAGTGCCAGACACTAGAATGAAACATGCATCACCGTTATATCTGGAGACACCAAGTCATACCACTCCCAACCCTTCCAGATGACACATTTCAAGGATTTTCAAATCCCTTGGCCACTGTCCATGAATCCTTACATATGCCGGAAAAGCCTGCCTTGCTTGCCCGAGGCTTATGAACAGTGACCTAAATCCTTGCACAGCATGGACTACTGCTCATGCTTCTAAATGTCATTGTAAACTGCTTTGGAGGCGGGTCTGGCAGCCGATGGGCCGACAATTACCAGTTCGGAGGTAAAACGGCTAAATTTGTGCAAGTGGTAGATAGCCAATTAAGCATTATTTAGGGCCAATTAAGGCCACTCTGCTAGTGCCATCTGGAATCTCACCTTTTCAAAAAGTCTTCCACCGTGAGGTACCCTCTCTCTTTCCTACCAACATCGGCAGCTCCCACTTCTGGCCTGCTATGGATGCGGGGACAAATGAAGTCTTCAAGGCTGCGATTGTTTTTGTTTGAAACTAGGTAAGGTACATAGAATATGGAGCAAATGTAGGTAAATGGTGTTGAGACACATCACCCGCAATCTAATTAAACAGAAGATCAGATGTGAATAGTTGAATGGCTTACTCCTATTCCAGTATTCCTGTCTATGTCGATAGTAGAACAGTGGCAATTCAGTTTATTTTCAATTATAAATGAAAATTAGTTTGCAATGACTGCAGGAGCACGATCTTTATTATGCAATTCGAGATAGAAAAGTAGATCCCAGGCAATAAATCAATTTTGCAATATTTTCCTTACCTATTTTTTAAAGAATGGCCTTATAGTTTTAAATTGAGCCATGGAGATTTAAAGAAAAACAATTATCCGCTTTAGATAATCTAGATGATTGTACAGTGTCCATTCCCTTCCAGGCGATCAGGATTATTTTTAGGCTTTGTTTATCTTTTCACATTAAGGACCCTTTGCGGATTTTCCATCCCCAGGATGCCCAGAATGCATTCCCCGATGGGATGGAGAATCGGACTTCAGGGAAAAATCAGGATTGGTGGCAGGCTCGAACCGAATGCCATACTGGCAGAGGTGGGGAGGCGGTGGCATAGTGGTATTGTCACTGGACTAGTTAACCAGAGAAATGCTCTGGGGACCCAGGTTCAAATCCTACCACCGCAGAAGGTGAAATTTGAATTCAATTAATAAAAATCTGGAATTAAAAGTCTAATGGTGACCATGAAACCATTGTCGATTGTCCTAAAACCCATCTGGTTCACTGATGTCCTTTAGGGAAGAAAATCTGCCATCCTTACCTGGTCTGGCCTACATGTAACTCCAGACCCACAGTAATGTGGTTGACTCTTGACTGACCTCTCAAGGTCAATTAGAGATGGGCAATAAATGTTGGCACAGCCTGCAAGGGCCACGTAATACTGAGGCCACTGAAGCGTGAAGGGATATCAATGGATCAAAGCGGCAGATGGCTTTTATGAGCTGCCAATCACAAACCTCTACTGGAAAACCATTAATGGATTGTCGTCAATGAATCTGTGGGAACCAGACACAGGCCCAGCTGCCCACCTTCAGGAACAGACACGTGGAGCTGCAAGTTAAGCATCACAGCTATAATGCTTCCCACATCCCCTGTCTGCACCGCTCTTCAGACAGTGGTCTCTTTTCAAGGGCAGGGGAGATCTGTGTGTATGTGGGGGGGGGGTCCTTTAGGCATGGAGTCCCTATGGGGGTTACCCTATTATAGGGGTGCCTGTGGGGATCCCCTTGTAATAAGCGTCCCTGGGAGGATCCCGTTATTGCTGGGATCTATGTGGGAGCTCCCCCTATTTCAGGGGTTCAAAGTAGGCTATCCCCTTAAGACAGGGGTTGGGTCGGGTCACCCCCATTCTTAAGGGTAGAGGAGCACCCAGGCAATCTTGGATGAGGGGGCTGTCATGCGGTAGGGGGGGTTGAGTCAGGGCCGATTTACGGTGCGGGGGGAGCCGGGAGGGGGTGGTGTCAGGGCCTATTTGCGGTGTGGGTGAGAAGTAGGTGCTGATTTGCAGTGCGGGCGGGGGAGTCGGGGTCGATTTACACTGCGAGGGGATGTAGCGGCCTTGGGACTCCACTATTGGGCCGCCCGCTCAAGATGGCGCCTGATAGCGGGATCCCCTGAGAATTCCCTCGTATTCCATTCCATGCACAAATTTGCATGGCCTGAAACATTGAATTGTATCCTGTCTTGCAACCATAAGGGGATTGTAAAACTAATGCAAGTCAGCTCCGGCATAGTCTTCCAAACAGAGAATCCTCCCGCCTGCGCTTGAGCTATAGTAAGAAAAATAGCCAAGTGCCAATTTGTTAATTTTACTTGATAGGTGGATGGGTTGAAGTGGAGAGAGAGAATGCATGAAAATGAATAAATTCAAAAGAAAAGGTAAATGGAGAAATGGTTATAAAACCAAAGTGAAGAGAGTGTCAGAGAAAAAGAGTGCGAAACACGACTAAAAAACAAAGTATGAAAGGAAAACAGCAGGATCACTATTCCTTTGGCTGATGTCAAAGTGCAAAGCCACAGTGGGTTTAGATGGAATGAACATTGAAAAGTACTAAGTTATACCTGTTAAATATAACTTTGAATCAAAACATTGGCTCCAAATTTCCTTATGGACAATATTTGATTCTGATAGGGCTCACTAGAAAATGATAAGGTCAAGGTGCTACTGTTTCTGGGATTTTCTGTCCTGTCTTGTAATGGGAGGTTACTCCACCTGCAAGGTGTTTCAATTTTCCCACGTCATTAGGACTTATGGTCCTGGAGGCTGGGATACCTGGCGAGATAAGATACGTGGGTTTCTAACTGGGTGCAGGAGGGCCTAACTGCGTTGGGGGGGGGGGGGGATGTCTAGTTAAGAGCACTTGGCTTGGGCCTTGAAAAATACTTAATGTAATGCTTTAAAGAATTGGCTTGTTAATGGTACATGCATGTTGGTTGGTGTCTTGGGATTTCTACTCCCCTGCATGCCACACAGATGCTTGATTTCCCTGGGGATGGGACGGGACCAGTCAAATATCTGCTATAACCCCATAAAGAAATATAGCCCTAGCCCCCTCCCTGCTCCTCCAAAATCTATAAACTCCACCTAGTTTGCTGCTGGTGGGTATCAGTAAGTAGGTACGATGCTGTCAAAACTATCAGGATCATGGTTCACACATTGTCAGGGCCTCTGTGACATTCCTTATTCCATGAGCACTTTGAGTAGGCAGGAAGATCATCAAAGGAATACAGGATAAAATATACATATAAACTGATTATAAAAATGTAGATTGGAAATGTTTTTGACCCAATGAGTTTAATTGTTCCAAGGAATTATATTTATTTTGTCTTGAGATTCCTCTATATTCTGTAATCTGTTGGTGGTAAATAATCAGAGATAATGGGTGGAATTCTCCCAACTAGCCCATGTGGGTTTGATGCCAGGCTGGCATGGAGAATCTGGTAGTAGCCCAAAAGTTAGAAACTCATTGGCATAAAATCACATCGCAATTCTACTAATGGCGGGTTAATGGCAATCGGTCATCCCGCTGGGAGGTGGTGTAAACTCCATTTGAATTAATTTGCATCCCATGAATGTTTATTAAAACAGCTGTCATTGGCACCCCATCTGGCCTTCCAATCTTGCGTCACGTCAGCGGCAATTCACGTCAGTGTCTAACTTGATTGATAAAGAGTGGCATGCATAAGACAGCCCTCACTTCACCAAGACTTCAAGGTGAATGTAACAAAGCCTTTTTGCCATAGTGCTGCACTGCTCCTGATATGCTGTTCACCACTCTGCCAGGGCAGACTGATTTCTGCCCACCATCTCCATGCTGAGCTGGCCTTCATGGTGTTAACTGGCCTCCCTTGCTTCTAAAGCTGCTAGCAATTATACCTTGGTTCCACTTTGATTCTGCCTTCTGTGTATTTGGCTGTCTGCCCCTATCAAAATTCTTGACTCCAGACCATTGTACATCACATTGATCTTCCTAATCATTTAGGTACACTGTTTCTACTTTGGTTCTTACGTAAAGTGATCCCGTAATTAGGAGAGAGGCATCTTATCTAGCCTTTTAGATACTGGCTACTGCTGTCTCTAGTCAGATTTTTACCTGTTGCTGAGCAGGTCACATCCCATTATGTTTTGTTAAATTTGTTTTACTGTTGTTACAAGGCAAATCTATGACAAGTTTACGACTTGTTAGGGTCAGATCTTAGCTGTGGTCTTCAATATCCTGGTAATATGCTCACTCTATCAAATTAAAGCCATGTGGGTCAAGGCTAGATGCTTCCCATACCATGTAAGGATGCAATCGCTGCTGCAAAGGAAATGCAGAGCAGCGCTCTCATCCTAAAGTGCATCCTAAACTTCCATCTGATTTACATTCACACACCCATGGGATGGTTTTCAAAAAGTGTAATTTATTCTCAGTGATAGAACACTCATGACCATAAAGTGACATCAAAACTTTTTAACTTTCCTAACCCTACCACTAAACATTGGTGCAGACCCAAATCCCACAGCAGGACAGGAGGCAGCTGCTATGTCCTGATGGTTGTGATGACCTTGGTGGATGTCCTCTGGAAGGCCAAGCCCTGTAGGGGCCCAGCCTCTTTTTTTTTTTAATAAACATTTTATTGAGGTATTTTTGGTATAGAAACAACAACAAAATAGACAAGATACATGAAACCATAAACATAGTGCAAAAACCATTTACCTTTCGTACAGGTCACACGCTTATTGCCCCCCTACTCTAATCTAACCTACTCCCCCCCCACCCCCCCCCCCCCACCCCGGCCTGCTGACGATTAATTTTCTGCAAGGAAGTCGATGAACGGTTGCCACCTCCGGGTGAACCCTAACAGTGACCCTCTCAAGGCGAACGTAATTTTCTCCATACAGAGAAAGCTAGCCATGTCCGATAGCCAGGTCTCCGACTTCGGGGGCTCTGGGTCCCTCCATGCCAAAAGTACCGTCTCCGGGCTACCAGGGAAGCAAAGGCCAGAACATCCGCCTCTTTCTCCTCCTGGATTCCCGGATCTTCCGACACCCCGAAAATCGCCACCTCTGGACCCAGCGCCACCCTTGTTTTTAACACCATGGACATGACATCTGCAAACCCTTGCCAAAATCTCCGAAGCTTTGGACACGTCCAAAACATGTGGACATGGTTCGCTGGCCCTCCCGCGCATTTTGTGGACCTGTCCTCCACCCCAAAAAATCTGCTCATCCGGGCCACTGTCATGTGAGCCCGGTGCACAACCTTAAATTGTATCAGGCTGAGCCTGGCACATGTTGCAGACGTGTTGACTCTATTAAACGCATCTGCCCATAAACCATCCTCTATCTCACCTCCCAGCTCCTCCTCCCACTCACGCTTCAGCTCCTCGGTCTGCGTCTCCTCCGACCCCATAAGCTCCTTGTAGATGTCTGAGACGCTCCCCTCCCCTACCCACCCTCTGGAAATTACCCTATCCTGAATCCCCCTCAGCGGTAGGAGCGGGAAGGTTGCCACCTGCTTACAAAGGAAGTCCCGCACCTGCAAGTATCTGAATTTGTTTCCCCTCACCAGCCCAAACCTTTCCTCCAGAGCCCTCATACTCGGGAAACTCCCCTCTATGAACACATCCCCCATCCTCTCAATCCCCTCTCCACCATACCCGGAACACCCCATCCATACTCCCCGGGGCAAACCGGTGGTTATCACAAATTGGGGCCCAGACCGATGCTCCTACAGCTCCCACTGCTCCCACATGCCGCCTCCACTGGCCACAAACTCTCAGGGCCGCCACTACCACGGGGCTGGTGGAGTACTGCGCCGGTGGGAGCGGCAGAGGCGCAGTTACCAATGCACCCAAACTGGTGCCCTTACAAGAAGCCGCCTCCATACACAATCACGCCGACCCCTCCCCCACCACCCACTTCCTGATCATGGCTATGTTAGCCACCCAGTAATAATTGCTAAAATTTGGCTGCGCCAGCCTGCCCTCTCCCCGGCTCCGCTCGAGCATTACCTTCCTTACCCGCGGGGTCTTGCCCGCCCAGACGAAGCCCGTGATCACCCTGTTAACCCGCTTAAAAAAGGACCGCGGAATAAAAATGGGGAGACACTGAAATACAAATAGGAACCTTGGGAGGACCGACATTTTTACCGCTTGTACCCTCACGGCCAGCGACAATGGGAGCACGTCCCATCTCCGGAAATCGTCCTTCATTTGGTCCACTAGCTGGGCCAGATTAAATTTATGCAGCCGGTCCCATTCCCGCGCCACTTGGATGCCCAGCTACCTACAACTACTCCCTACTGACCTAAACAGCAGCTCCACCAGCCGCCCCTCCTGTCCCCTAGCCTGAACCACAAACATCTCACTCTTATCCATGTTTAGCTTATACTCCGAAAACCGGCCGAATTCGCCTAAAATCTTAATGATTTCCACCATCCCCAATTTGTGAAACCACCGGTTTGCCCCGGGGAGTATGGATGGGGTGTTCCGGGTATGGTGGAGAGGGGATTGAGAGGATGGGGGATGTGTTCATAGAGGGGAGTTTCCCGAGTATGAGGGCTCTGGAGGAAAGGTTTGGGCTGGTGAGGGGAAACAAATTCAGATACTTGCAGGTGCGGGACTTCCTTTGTAAGCAGGTGGCATCCTTCCCGCTCCCTTCTGGGGGCATCATGATCACATTTTACAACCTTCTTACATTAGCTACCAACTGCCTACCCTTAACAAAGCCCGTCTGGTCCTCCCCAATAACGTCCGGAACACAATCCTCAATCCTGGAGGACAAGATTTTGGCCAGCAACTTGTCATCCACATTCAGTAGGGAGATCGGCCTGTAGGACCCACACAGCTTTGGGTTCTTGTCCCGCTTAAGAATCAGCGAAATCATTGCCTGTGACATTGTCGGGGGCAGCACCTCTCTCTCCCTTGCCTCATTGAACATCCTCAACATCACTGGCCCCAATATCCCCGAGAACGTTTTATAAAACTCCACTGGGTACCCGTCCGGACCCGGGGCCTTACCCGCCTGCATGGCTTTCAAGCCGCCCCCGCGATCTCTTCAAGCTCAATTGGGGTCCCCAGCCCTTCTACTCGCTCTCTGTCCACCGTTGGGAAATTCAGCCCCTCCAAGAAGCGCCTCATCCCCTCCGGCCCCGCAGGGGGTTCCGACCTGTACAGCCTGCTGTAACAATCTCTGAACGCCTTATTCACCCCTACTGAATCACCAACCAGGGGCGGAATTCTCCGGTATCTGCGCGATGTCCACCGACTGGCGCCCAAAACGGCGCAAATCAGTCGGGCATCGCGCCGCCCCAAAGGTGCGGAATGCTCCACATCTTTGGGGGCCGAGCCCCAACCTTAAGGGGCTAGGTCGACGCCGGACGAATTTCCGCCCCGCCAGCTGGCGGAAAAGGCCTTTGGTGCCCCACCAGCTGGCGCGGAAATGACATCTCCGGGCGGCGCATGCGCGGGAGCGTTAGCGGCCGCTGACGGCATTCCCGCGCATGCGCAGTGGAGGGAGCTTCTTCCGTCTCCACCATGGTGGAGACCGTGGCGAAGGCGGAAGGGAAAGGGTGCCCCCTTGGCACAGGCCCGCCCGCGGATCGGTGTGCCCCGATCGCAGGCCAGGCCACCGTGGGGGCACCCCCCGGGGCCAGATCGCCCCGCACCCCCCCCCCCCCCCCCCCCCAGGACCCCGGAGCCTGCCCATGCCGCCTTGTCCCGCCGGTAAGGTAGGTGGTTTAATCTACGCCGGCGGGACAGGCATTTTAGCGGCGGGACTTCGGCCCAATTGTGGCCGGAGAATCGCTGGGGGGGGGGGCGCCAACCGGCGCGGCGCGATTCCCGCCCCCACCGAATATCCGGTGCCGGGGAATTCGGTAACCGGCGGGGGCAGGATTCACGCCAGCCCCCGGCGATTCTCCGACCCGGCGAGGTCGGAGAATCTCGCCCCAGGTTCCCATCTCCGTCCTTTACTTTCCCTATCTCCCTAGCTGCCTCCCTCTTCCTAAGCTGCTGTGCAAGCATTCTGCTGGCCTTCTCCACATGTTCATAAATCGCCCCCCTCGCCTTTCTCAGCTGCTCCACCGCCCTCCCTGTGGTCAGCAAACTAAACTCCGCCTGCAACCTCCGCCGTTCCCTTAATAGTCCTGCCTCTGGGGTCTCCGCATACCTCCTATCAATCTGTAGTATCTCTTTTAATAGTCTGTCTGTCTCTGCCCTGTCAACCTTCTCCCTATGAGCCCAGATCGAGATCAGCTCCCCCCTTACACCGGCTTCAGTGCTTCCCAAACCACCGCTGCCGAAGTTTCCCCCGTGTCATTGACTTGCAGGTAGTTCTGAATGCATTTCCTCAGCCGATCGCACATCCCTTAATCCGCCAAAAATCCCACATCTAACCTTCAGTGCGGGCGCTGATTCTGTCTTTACTAACCTGCAGGCCAGTGCAGTGCATGGTCTGAGATTGTGATTGCCGAATACCCCGTGTCCACTACCCCAGCCGGAAAGATCCTGCTCAAAATTTATAAAATCAAATCGGGAAGTACACTTTATGCACGTGTGAGAAGAAGAACTCCTTCGCCCTCAGCTGCCCAAATCTCCATGGATCCACTCCCCCCATCAGCTCCATAAACCCTCTGAACTCCTTTGCCATTGCTGGCATCCTGCCCATTTTCGAGCTTGACCGGTCTAAGTCTGGGTCCATAACTGTATTGAAGTCCCCTCCCATGACCAACCTGGGCGAGTCCAGGTCCGGTATCTTCCCTAGCATCCTATTCATAAACTCCACATCATCCCAATTTGGCGCATACACATTTACTAATACCACCTGCACCCTCTCCAGTTTCCCACTAACCATAATGTACCGACCTCCCATGTCCGAGACTATTCTACCCGCCTCAAACACCACTCGCTTATTAATCAGGATCGCGACCCCTCTAGTCTTTGAATCTAGTCCTGAGTGAAACACCTGGCTGACCCAGCCTTTCCTCAGTCTAACCTGGTCCGTTACCTTAAGGTGCATCTCCTGCAACATTACCACGTCCGCCTTCAGTCCCCTAAGACGTGCCCTTTTGACCGGCCCATTTAACCCTCGAACATTCCAGGTGATCAGCCTAGTTGGGGGGGGGCTCATTACACCACCCCAACCCCCGCTGATCAGCAATACCCTTTTTTAGGCCTGCCACCAGTTCATGATCCGCGCCTCCACCGGTCCATCCCCAGGCAGCCCCCGACCTCCTCTCTGTCCTTCAGCCCAAGTCCCTTCCTCACCAGCAGAACATTCACCCCTCTCCCCCCCGAGCAACAACACCCTGTAACCCAATCCCTTTCCTAAACCAGACATATGCACCCCCCACTGCACTTCCGAGAGCTAGCTCACCCAGCTAGCTTGGTGGCCCCCATCCCCGGCACCAGATAGTTTCCCACCTATTGTTCCACCCCCTCCCCGTTCATGCAAACAAACTCCAACATCAAACAATCCCCACACAATTGCCCAACAGAAAAACACCAGGATCAAAACTAGTACACCTCCATCCCCCAACAGTGCAAATGTAAACCTAAACTCACCCAGCTCTACTGCTAGTTCCAAGCAAAACAAAAAACTTTTTACAAAAACAGAGAAACAAAACAGAGAAAACAGAAACACGAACGTTGCAGCCAAGTTCAAAAAGTTCTCAGTCCTTCGTCAGCCCTTTCTTTCTTGCAAAGTCCAACGTGTCCTCAGGCGACTCAAAGTAAAATTGCTGATCTTTGTGTGTGACCCAGAGACGGAATGGGTATAACAGTCCAAACTTCAGCTTTTTCTTGAAAAAGATCGCCCTGATTAAAGCCTGCTCTCCTCCTGGCCATCTCCATGCTCAGGTCTTGGTAAACCCACAGGATGCTATTGTCCCACTTACAGCTCCGTGTCTGCTTGGCCCACTGCAGAATACGCTCCTTATCCGAGAACCTGTGGAACCTAGCGTCTGTTCCTTTCGAACCCTTCCAGGAGCCCGACAATTCTTAGGTTCTGCCAGCGGGACCTATTCTCTAGTCCTCCACCTTCTCCAGAAGCTTCTTTTGCTGGTCCCTCAGCATCCCCATCACCAGCTCCACCGCGGTCTGATGCTCCTCTTGCTCAGCCAGCGCCTTTCTCCACCTTCTGGATCGCCCGATCCTGGGCGTCCAACCTGAGCTCCAGCCGCTCAATCGACGCTTTTATCGGGTCCAAGCAGTCCCGTTTCTGCATAGCAAAGCCCTCCTGGATGACTTGCATCAGCTGCTCCATAGACTGCTGGGTCGACAAGCCAGAGGTCCGAACCTCCGCCATGCTGTCCCCTGTTGCAACTACAGCCCAAGTCTTCTCTGTCTTCTTATTTCTGCCCTTACAAACACTTCTAATCCTTTTCTCCATGCACCGAAGTGGGAATTCAGTAGAGAATTGTAACTGACATCCGTTCTGCAATTCAAGTCCGTTAAAAGATCGGGGGAAAAGGTCCAAAAGTCCAACCAGAGCGGGAGCCACCAAATGTGCGACTTACTCCTTCATAGCCACCACCGGAAGTCCCCAGGGGTCCCAGCCTCTTAAGGGTCTCCTGCTCAGAGGCAAAAGCATGTTTGGTGGTTTGCACTGCTGGCCCTGGCATGACTCCTGCAGGAGATGGAGCAGGTGGAGAGAGGGCAAGGTGCCTGTTTTCATGTGACCTATATCCTGATGGTGCAACAAAATGTGTGGCCGTGGGGTGCAGAGCCATGTGGAAATTCGGCAGGACCTGCTGGACCAAGGTTTCTATAGTGGGTGCCAACCTTCCAATGCTGGCCTCAAGGTGCTTGCATATCAGAGCCATGACATCAGACAGAGGGACTCCAAATTGTGCGCTCAACTCTGACGGGAGGCTGTCAAAGCTCTGCCCGATGTTCCACTGACCCCCCTTTTCATCACCACCAGTAGGCTGACAGCTGCTTCCAGAGGTTCATCATCTGACTGGGATTTAGCAGACGGTTGGTCTCCAGCCCTCATGAGTTGCGGAGATCTGAGCTGTTCCTCTGTCTAGATGTCATGTCAATGAGGTGTTTTCCAGAATATGACCCCAAATCTAACCTTGAGCTACTTCCCATCGATGTGTCTCTGTACTGGTTGAGGGTACGGGTGAGCTGTGACGGTTCTTCCTTAGCCCCCTCATCCTCAGATGTGCTCTGCGGGCTCAGAGAGCTGCTGGGCTGGCTAGCTGGCCCTGGTCTGTTGGTACCTGAAAAAGCTTTAGTGGATGAGCTCATAGGTCATAGCACTCAGTGTGAATTACAGGACTCGGTGAAGTGATGGAGCTGGGATCTGTACTATGTTGTTGGTGTAATAGGCCAAGCTGTGCGCCACCACAGGAGCAATCCCTGTCCTTGCTGGCGAGCTCTGCTACAGCCTCCTCAAACTCAGTGAGGACGATGATCTCTGCTGTCCCTCCCCTGGACTGGGCTCGCTCGTGCTTCTTGTGCGCACATTTGGCCTGTATGGGGACCGAAGAAAGAGATGTGATCAGAGAGGATGGAGCACTAGTTGGGTGAAATGCATGTCCCCTGTCTGTGTTGTGTCTTCCCAAGAAAGGACATAGATGGAGTTTGAGCAGCAAGACGGATGGGATGGTGGTGGTGTGAAAGTCATGACATATTTATCCACTTAGCCAACATAAAAGCTTTTTGAAGGAGTCGCTTAACAAAAATCAGGAGTCGAATTTCTGCAGAATTTCTTCCAATCACCTATCATTACTTCAGCCCTTGAAACCTCTGAAAAATAGCAAAATAAGTGGGAAAAGCCCTGCAGAAATTTACTACCTAACTAGTTGTGAAAGGACCCGATTCTAAAAGTATCCTGTTGCGACAGCAAAAATGATCTTCTCATCTCTATTTTTGCTTGAGGCTTGCCACTCTTATACCCATGTTCTGTGAACAGTTTATAAAAAAAAATACTTGTTTTGCTCCCCCCCACATTATCCATCCTTCCCTGCTCATCGATGTTCCAGATTCATAGTTCTTTTCAAATATCTCTTAGGAGAGTACGGTCAAATAGTTCTGTAGACGTTTCCTGAATAAATATACTTAACTGCTGGTGTATCATTTGCTGGTGTGTTTAGTAGCTTATGTATATTGTTTCTGATTTATGGCATTTATTGATAATAAATAAAAAGGAAGAGTATTCACGACATAATTATTTTAGCAACCAAGTGTGGTGTAGTTTGATATAACTGGATGTAAGGATAATGCTCATTTCACCTTTTCAGTAACAGGCAATTCGACTGCTGGGCAGTTTACTTGTATTTTTTTAAATGTTTTTATATCAGTCTGATGATGTTCACTTCTTGAAAGAGCATAACTGTTAAATTCTTCTTCTGACACCTGGAGACAGAACATAGGTCCTTCCCTTTATAGGGGATCAACGGAATTTACAATATTCATCAATTAAACTTTTTGAAGCAGTTCAGATTTTTGAAAATTATTGAAAGTTTTAGTAATAAACTAGCAAAAAAAGTAAAACAGCAGCTGTATCTTTGAAGAATGTTATCTCTTTGTTGAGAACTATGGTGACATCTTGATGAAGAAACTGAGGAAGGAGTTACCAAATTTGATTTGATCCGTTCCTTACATTCCCCCTAGCATTTAGGGTGAATTGTTAGATTTTGCAACTTGTGGATTTGGCTGAAGGTCTCAGTGTGCTACCCAACAAGCTTTGTGGTGGGCTCTAAATTTTACCAGCCCTCTCATTTTACCATCTGGGAGAGAGAGGGGCTTTGAAAATGTCAATGGTAAGTGTTGGGAGGAAAGCCTAATGCTTCCCACTTCCACAGAATATTCCTGGAAGCAGGAATGGCAACAGCTTTGATGAGTGAAGGAAAGTGTCCAATTAATTCCAATAACTGGCCATATGGCCCTGCCAGTATTTTACCAGCATCAGAACTGCCCCAACTATCTCTTGAGGAGACTGCCAGGTACATCGAGGCAGGTTAACAGTGGCTCCCAGAGATAACGAAGAGATCACATTCTTCATCGCATTCCCAGTCTTCCTTTCCGGCCTCTCTGTAGCCTATAAATGGGCCTGCTTGCGGCAATAATCATGCTCGTGCCTCTGATTCCACCAGCTGATCACTGGGGTCTGCCTGCCTGGCTCTCGCACATTAAAAAAATTACTTACCTGATCTTTGAGGGTGTCTCAACTGGAATCTCCTTCTCCCTTCAGCCTGAGCAGCAGCCATCTCCATTGCTAGCAATCTTGGAGTTTTTAAGCTGCTTGCCCTCTGATTGAGTGGCAGCTCTGAGAGACAGGACAACAATTGGATGGTGCTTCTGGCAACCATATTATTTGGCCGCTCCTGGTAAAATCACCCACTTTTGGTTCCGGAGGCGGGATTTGCTTTCTTCGGTTAAAAGGCCAGCCTTTAATTCATATTGTTGCCTCAAAAATCAGCTCTTCCCGGGCTGCACAATGGTGCAGTGGTTAGCCCACGGCGCTGAGGAGCTGGGTTTGATCCTGGCACAGGGTCACTGTCGGTGTGGAGTTTGCACATTCTCCCTGTGTTTGCGTGGGTTTTGCCCCCACAACCCAAAGATGTGTAGGTTAGGTGGATTGACCACGCTAAATTTTCCCTTAATTGGAAGAAAATAATTGGGTACTCTAAATTTATTTTTTATAACTCAGCTTTTCCTGCCAGTATTGGAAAATCTATATGTAGTAAATTCAATGGATCAACAAATGGAATTAAAATGACCTCTTAATTGTATGCAAACAACGCCCTGTACAACAATTTTAGATATTCTGGCTTAATTCTTAAGCACAAATCTATTATCTTATGCTGTACAGGATAATATTCATTTATAAACATTTTCCTTTCTGTTAGTGGAGAATATAATAGCGTTACCAGAGTACATCCAGTCAGCTAAAAATTGAGCAGTTACAGAGACTTGTTAAATGAAATTCGGTCAGATAACAAGTACACAGAAATGTTTCAATGCATGATTTACTCTGTTTGGTAGAAGATGAGTGGCAATAGAAATAACATATTGCACTTCAATTGTGAGGATGTCAAGATATGAAACAGAAATCCAAAGTATTCCTTTCTTTGAGCCTGTCTGACTCCTATAAGCTTATCAAATATACATCCATTCATGTGTTTCGGCGCAGATTGCTGGAGTCAATCTCTGTTAGAATTGATTGTATTTTATACAGTAAAGAGGAATTTGTAAAATGCATTTACTAACAAATGGCCTTGCATTTTAAAATCTATCAAGTTTTTTTAACATATATCTACTTAATAAGGTGAAAGGATGTTGTTTGAAATTATGTTTTTTTTTCCATTTTACAACATGACAGTTTCAAGTGCTCCCAGTTAGCTCTGGCAAGGCTCAAATGCAATGTAGAGCACCCCCTACTGCACTAGAGTGACATTTCTCTCACTGTGCTTTCAAAATCCTTAAATGAGATTGATGAATTGGTATCAAATTTGAGGATAGTTTGTGCTATGGGCACATACCTTCAGGGAATTAAACTGAAGCAGGCCAAATTATTTCCATTCTGCTTAAAAATATTTCTTCCGTAGCCCTTGTAATCAGATGAATTCAGGTTCTTCATCTGCAGCTCATCAGCTTGCTATTAAATAAGTTAGCATTTGGGTTAACTTTTATTTCAACAACAACTAAAACCAAGCTACGTTGCACACAAGGAGAGTTTTCTGAGCTAGTGTGGGAAATGAGATAAGGTTCTGTTAAGTTAGATACCATAGGATTTACAGTGCAGAAGGAGGCCATTCGGCCCATCAAGTCTGCACCCACCCTTCGAAAGCGCACCCTAATTAATCCCATGCCTCCACCCTATCACCGTAACCAATAACCTCACCTAAACATTTGGACACTTAGGGCCAACTTAGCATGGCCAATCCACCTAACCTGCTGATCTTTGGACTGTGGGAGGAAACCGTAGCCCCCGGAGGAAATCCACCCAGACACGGGGAGAACGTGTAAACTCCACACAGCCAGTCACCTGAGGCCAGAATTGAACCTTGGACCCTGGAGCTGTGAGGCAGCAGCGCTAACCACTGTGCCACCATGCTGTGCCATGCAATGAGTAAGTGTTAAAATATTGGAAATGTATGGGGCGGCATTCTCCGACCCCCCGCCAGGTCGTAGAATCGCTGGGGGGGGGGGGGGGGGGGGGGGCCGCGTGAATCCTGTCCCGCTGGCTGCCGAATTCTCCGGCCCCCCAAAAATCCCGCTGACATGAATCGCGCCACCCGCCTCGGAGAATTGGGGTCACCGGCGCGACGCTATGGGCCCCAGGGCCAACCGAATTCTCCCGGCCGGATGGGCCAAAGTCCCACCGACGTGACCACGGGTTACATCGGCGTAAATTAAACCACCTATATAACGGCGTCAACTAGTTGTGATGGTTGACGTTGGCCAGCGTGGAGGTAGGTCTCGGCGTAGGACGGCCGCAGGAGAAGCGACGGCGCGGCCGCAGTTGGTTGGGGGAGGGGTGAAGTGGGGGGGGGGTTTAGTGGGGGGGGGTTTGTGGAGTGGGGGGGGGTTGTGTGGAGGGGGGTGCGGAGGGGGTGTGTGGAGGGGGTGTGTGTGGAGGGGAGGGTGGAGGGGGTGGCAGAGGGGTGGTGTGGAGGGGGGGTGTGCGGGGGGGGTATGGAGGGGTGGGTGTGGAGAGGGGTGGTGTGGAGGGGGGGTGTGGAGGGGATGTGTGTGGAGGGTGGGGTTGTGTGGAGGGTGTGTGTGTGGAGGGGGGGGCGTGTGGAGAGGGGGTGGAGGAGGGGAGGTGGAGAGAGGAGGGGCCTGTCTGGAGGGGAGAGTGAGTGCCGGGGAGGTAAAGGCGCGAGCCGGGGAGTGGGGGGGGCAGGGACATGAGGGCGAGTGCCGGGGAGGGAGCTCGAGTGCCAGGGAGGTGAGGGTGAGTGCCGGGGAGGGCAGAAATGCCGGGGAGGGGGTGGGGGGGTCGAGTGCCGGGGAGGAGAGGGCGAGTACCGGGGAGGGGGGGGGGCGGGCGCGAGTGCCAGGGAGGAGAGGGCAAGGGCCGGGGAGGGAGGTCAAGTGACGGGAAGGGGAGGGCGAGTGCCGGGAAGGGGAGGGCGCATGCCGGGGACGAGAGGGCGCGTACCGGGGAGAGGGGGGCTGGAGAGATGAGAGAGCGTGCCGGGGAGGGGGGGTTGAGTGCCCTGGAGGGAGTGCGAGTGTCGGAGAGGAGAGGGCGAGTGCCGGGAAGGGGTGGGTTTGGGGACGTTGCCCGCCTGGCCAGGTGCCGGCTTCCAACAGTCACGACCATGCAGCCCATGGCACCTGGCTGCGGGGGGAAGTGGGGGGGTGGTAACGGGCAATGATGACATAACGTCTATCCCCCCCACCCCCACCCCCTGCAGGCCGTTATGTTTGGTCGTCACCCAGCGATGTTTGCCGCCGTGGCAGGAGCCGCACTTCTACATGTTGCCCTGGGGGAGCTGGAGCTGGAGCAGGAGCGTGCTGCAGGGAGGCAGCAGGTGGCAGGCGCCCAGGCTCGAGGGTCGCCCGCCCTACAGGGCGAGGAGGAGGAGGAGGAGGTGGTGGTGGTGCCACGGCGACGGAGACGCCCGATGAGGCCCCGTATGTCCCGGTCCCGCTCGTCTTACCAGTACCTCACGGACCGGGCATGCAGGAGGAGACTCCGGATGAGAAAGGAAACTGTCGCCCATATCTGCCACCTGATGGCACACCTGGCAGTCAAGGTTACCGTGGCCCTGAACTTTTATGCCACGGGGTCATTCCAGGCGCTGAGTGGGGACCTGTCCGGCATCTCGCAGGCATCGGTGCACCGGTGCATCCGTGCAGTGACAGACGCCCTATATGCCATTGCGGACCACTACATCCAGTTCCCTGTGGACCGGGCCACCCAGGATGCCCGGGCAACGGGCTTTGCTGCAGCGGCCAGGATGCCCATGGTCCAGGGGGTGATCGATGGGATGCATGTCGCCGTGCGGCCACCTGCGGATAACAGGGCCGTGTTCACGAATAGGAAGGGGACCTATTCCATGAACATTCAGGTGGTCTGCGACCACCGCATGGTGATCCTGCACATCTGCGCCCACTACCCGGGCAGTGTACATGACTCATACGTATTGGCACAATCTTTCATCCCCACCATGTTCGAGGGACGCCCCCCCGGCTGAGGGGCTGATTACTGGGCGACAGGGGTTAACCGTTGTGGTTGTGGCTGATGACGCCTGTACGGAGGCCACAGACTGACGTGGAGAACCGCTACAACGATGCCCATGCAGCAACCAGGGGTGTGATAGAGAGGTGCTTTGGGCTGCTGAAGATGCGCTTCAGGTGCCTGGGCCGCTCTGGAGGGGACCTCCAGTACCTGTGAGACAGGGTCGGCCGCATTATTGTGGTGTGCTGCGTCCTGCACAACATAGCCCAACAGAGGGGCGATGTGCTGCAGGCAGAGGAGGGGGAAGGGGAGGAACAGCAAGATGAGGCGCAGACCTCCCCAGATGAGGAGGATGGGGTCAATGATCAGGGCAGACGGGCTGGACATGGTCGGGAGGCTACCCACCGATACCAGCTGGGCCAGTGGGCACGGGACAGGCTGATAGCTGCCCGGTTCACGGACTAGGGGGGCATTGGAATCGCCGAGTATGGGCACAGACTGCACACTAAGGCACCAGCCGACCACCCTCACCCCACCCACCCACCAGCCTACCACCCTCACCCCACCCACCCAACACCAACCACCCTCACCCCACCCACCCACCACCAACCACCCTCACCCCACCCACCCACCACCAACCACCCTCACCCCACTCACCCACCACCAACCACTCTCACCCCACCCACCCACCACCAACCACCCTCACCCCACCTGCATGCACACCACCCCTCCATTGCACATCCACCTGCGGCACAATGGGCTGGGCTCACACGGTCGCCGGTGGAAGCGTGTCTATTGCAGGCTATGGAGGATGATGACAACCCGCTCTGTGATGAGCTCTGGGCTCTACATCGTTGGACAATGTCTGACCCATGGCCACAGTACCACCATCCACCCGGACCATCCCTGCATAGGGCCGTGACACTGCAGTGCACGGTCCCGTTGTCTGCCCGGGGGGATGGCGATGGTGACCCGGGGGGAGGGGAACACACACACTCACCTGAGGCCGACATTCTATCACCGTTCACACACCCACTGGCGCTCACCTCACACTACACCCCTGCACACATCGGACGGAGCTCAAAGGCAGCTTCTGTAGGTGTGAAAGTGATTTTAATAGCAAACAGTTCATACACAACAACAGTGCCCTTGCTCCTATAACTAATCTGTGCCCTGCACCCGTGCCAACTTACTCAGTGTCTAATTGTTTGGCCTTACGGGCCCTTTGACTACGTCTAGGTGGTTCCCCAGACGGTACAGCAGAACTGGAGCTGGATCCTGTGATTCCTGCCCAGTGACTAGGGACCCCTTTGGCGGCTGTTTCCTGGGGCGGCCCTGCCGAGATGGGCCAGGCTGTGGCTTGGGTGACTGGGATGGCGAGCTGCCAGCCTGTCCTGCCCGTTGCCCACCAGATGCACCTGGGACGGAAGTGGGGGGGAGTCCGAGGTGTCGTGGTGTTCTAGGGCCTCCCCTGACACTGTCGCACCCATTGCCTCCACCGCGGACTCCACCCATGCGGTTTCGGCCTGGGTGGCACGCATGACCGGCACCACTCCCTGCTCCTGCACGCGGGTGGACTCCTCCACCTGCGTCTGCAGCTGCCGCAAGCCGGCCGTCACCTCCTTCGATCGTCCCTGGGTCCGTAACTGCATCGGGCCTATGGGTGGGTGTGGTAACCCCGGGAACCCCGGGATCCTTCTGGGCAGCAGATGGTTGCTTGTGCCGGGCTCTGCCCTCTGACTGTCCGGCCCCTCGGCTGCTCCTACCTCCACGTGCTGTACCGGGACGGCTGTGTTGTGCGCACCAGTTAGTGTCCCAGATGCCTTATCGCTAAAGTGCCCAACCGAGGTGAGTGTCTCTGCGATGGTGGAGGGTGTAGAAGATAGCAGCGGCGTAGTGTCGTGCTCTTCATCCGACCCAAAGTCCAAAGTCCCCTGGAGTGGTGGTTCTTGTCCATCCGTCCCCTGTGTGTGGGTGTCGTGTGCGTCGGTGTCGTGTGCGTCAGTGACCTGTGCATCAGTGCCCTGTGCGTCAGCGTCCTGTGCATCAGTGTCCTGTGCGTCGGTGTCCTGTGCATCAGTGCCCTGTGCGTCAGCGTCCTGTGCGTCAGCATCCTGTGCGACAGCGTCCTGTGCGTCAGCGTCCTGTGCGTCAGCGTCCTGTGCGTCAGCGTCTTGTGCGTCAGCGTCCTGTGCGACAGCGTCCTGTGAGTCAGTATCCTGTGCGTCGGTGTGCTGTGCGTCGGTGTCCTGTGCGTCGGTGTCCTGTGCGTCGGTGTCCTGTGCGTCGGTGTCCTGTGCGTCGGTGTCCTGTGCGTCGGTGTCCTGTGCGTCGGTGTCCTGTGCGTCGGTGTCCTGTGCGTCGGTGTCCTGTGCGTCGGTGTCCTGTGCGTCGGTGTCCTGTGCGTCGGTGTCCTGTGCGTCGGTGTCCTGTGCGTCGGTGTCCTGTGCGTCGGTGTCCTGTGAGTCAGTATCCTGTGCGTCAGTGTCCTGTGCGTCAGTGTGCTGTGCGTCAGTGTCCTGTGCATCAGTGTCCTGTGCATCAGTGTCCTGTGCATCAGTGTCCTGTGCGTCAGTGTCCTGTACGTCGGTGTCCTGTGCGTCGGTGTCCTGTGCGTCGGTGTCCTGTGCGTCGGTGTCCTGTGCGTCGGTGTCCTGTGCGTCGGTGTCCTGTGCGTCGGTGTCCTGTGCGTCGGTGTCCTGTGCGTCGGTGTCCTGTGCGTCGGTGTCCTGTGCGTCGGTGTCCTGTGCGTCGGTGTCCTGTGCGTCGGTGTCCTGTGCGTCAGTGTCCTGTGCGTCGGTGTCCTGTGCGTCGGTGTCCTGTGCGTCAGTGTCCTGTGTGTCAGGGCCCTGTGCGTCGGTGTCCTGTGCGTCGGTGTCCTGTGCGTCGGTGTCCTGTGCGTCGGTGTCCTGTGCGTCGGTGTCCTGTGCGTCGGTGTCCTGTGCGTCGGTGTCCTGTGCGTCGGTGTCCTGTGCGTCGGTGTCCTGTGCGTCGGTGTCCTGTGCGTCGGTGTCCTGTGCGTCGGTGTCCTGTGCGTCGGTGTCCTGTGCGTCAGTGTCCTGTGTGACAGTGTCCTGTGCGTCAGTGTCCTGTGCGTCAGTGTCCTGTGCGTCAGTGTCCTGTGCGTCAGTGTCCTGTGCGTCGGTGTCCTGTGCGTCAGTGTCCTGTGCGTCAGTGT